>NC_057812.1:282486753-282492202 GCF_018294505.1 Triticum aestivum | reverse complement strand
TAGTTGATTAAGTTGTGCGAACTCTTACGGGTAGGCTAGCTGATGTAGGGGATGTAGGTTGGTACGGTCTACCCACATGTAAGGTGCTAGCGCTTCTGAAAGACTATGTCTCGGTCATCCGTTTCTCAAACACCATGCAGTGCGAGAACCAAGCGGAGGCGATCGAGTCTTGTGGGGAAAAGTGCGCAAGCCTCTGCAGAGTGTATAAACTAATCATGATTAGCCGTGTCCCCGGTTATGGACATCTTGAGTATCTAGTTCTTGGATTATCCTGTTGATCTCAACACGTTACTTATTATAATTTGTTTGGGTTTAATGAGTACTTTTAATTGGGATTGAGGATGCTGTCAACCATTCTCAATGTTTAACAACCACCATGATAGTTAAACAAAATTATTCCTTTGATGTAGGGAAAAATTGGCTTTTCGCAAAAACTGTAACCATAGAGCTTTCCACCAGCCATATATGCATGTAGTATAGCCTATTCTTTCATTACTCTCTATGTGTTACATTGCCAGCATATTCCATGTGCTGACCCGTTTTCGGGCTGCAACTTTTCATGTTGCAGACTTTTCAGACGACGAGTAAGTGGTACGTTAGGGTTACGATTTCCTATACTCAACTTTGCCGTTGGTGTTGATGGGAATCCACAATCTTGTTGCTTCCGCTATATTTTGGATTGAGGTAATAGTTTTTACGTTACTTTATACATGTGATTTACCTCTGTTATAAATCCTTCGAGTACTGTGTGTGTCAGCATACCGATCCAGGGATGACACGAAAGCACAGAGACTTGATCCATTCGGGTCGGGTCGCTACAAGATGGTATCAGAGCACATGTTGACTGTAGGACGTGACCCTAGAAAATGACAAGCCCATAGGAAAGATTTTTCTCTACAACTTCATTTTCAAAAAGATCTTTTACCTCTCTTCTCTTCTGAGTTTATTCAAATATTCCCTTTTTAGTGAGACCATACCCCTTTTCCCTTTTGACCACTCGAAGATTTGACTGATGAGACCACTCCAAGGAGACAAGATATCGGACAACTAAGACCATTTGGAATGAAGAGGATTTTACCGTGTACCTGGAAACTACAACTGTTGAAGACTCCGAAGACATGGAGAATTTGAAGGCTCTGAAGAATTCCCAAATTTGTATGACCCAGGAAGGCTACCTTTATGGAACCTGGCAGACTATGGAAGTTATCAATACCGAGATCAAGGTGTATCGGAGAAAGACCGGAGCATGGAGAGTTAGTAACTCAAAGTTTTGTCAAGAGAACCCTAAGGCAGGAGTTATTAACTCATGGAAATGACAAGAGCAAAAAAAAACACGGCTATCCATGATGTTATCGCCCGCCTATGCTATTGTCACCGTGCGGAGTTAAGCATGCAGATGCATGGAAGGATTGGGTGGTAGAAAGCTGATGGAGCATCTATCTGCAAACGTTGGAGTGTTAACCTTAGCTGGTGTATTCACCAGGATCTGTAGTGTTACATCAGGAAGTTAAGATGGACCTACAAGAAGCAATATTTGACAATAAGGCAATTGGTGAAGAACTCAGGACCTAGAAGCTGAAAGTAGACAAGATGAAGGAGCAAAACATCGAGATACCGGAGATTTGACAGTAACTGAAGGACAGTAGGATCATGGATCATGTCAAGGATGTTGAAACCGGCAGTTGGAACGTAACTCCAGAAATATTGAAGGACGTCGCGAGAGACTTCGCGTCAACAGAGATGATCTGGCAAAAGAACTTGAGCAGGACAAGCACGATTGGAAGAAGCCATCGGAGACATGAACATGACTTGAAGAGTTTGACGACTTTGAAGATCTATTGACCTTTAGAAGACCAAACCCCTGTTACATACATACGTTAGATGCGACGATTGTGAGCTGTCATTTGTTTGATGTTTTTCCGACAGCCACAATAAAATCTGTCTTTTCAAAACTTTTTTTTTGTATTGAGTGCATCCCTCTCGATCTCTCTTATCCCACCCCAAACCCATGGACCCAATAGAGGATGAATGGAGATGAGCTTGTACTCTTTGGACCGATGAGTCAATGGGAGATGGACCGATGGATTCAGAACATGAGGATCACATGGAGAATAACCCTATAGCCGGAAAGGATATGACCCAGCACGCTCTTCCATTCTTTGAAAGAAGTGTTGCTACCTGGTGGAGGATGTACCAAACCATCAACGGATGACAAGGAGTAACTACTTGGGAAGAATTTAAGTTGACTTTGCTAAAGTCTCGGTTTGTGACCCAGAAGTTGAAGCCTTATGGAAAAGATATGAAGAAACCTTGTGCGTACAAGCTCTGTGGAGAAATAGGACACAACCATAAAGAAAAGAAGGACGAATACCCTCATAAGTAGAGGATTATCAAAGGAGTTAGCCGAGGATTTTCAGGGAACTTCGATTGGAGATTGTTCCCAAAGGTTTTGTTGCAGCAATGGAAGTTCAGTTTACATTGTTGGAAAAGATCCGTGAAGCTTAGAAGGATGACAAATAGATTGCTGAGGTAAAAGAGAGGATGAGCAAAGGAAAGGCCAAAGGTTTTCATAAGGATGAACACGACACCTTATGGTTTGAGAATAGTGTATATGTGCCAATAATGCAAAGATCAGGAAGTTAATACTTCAGGAGGCTCATGACTCACCATACTTGATTCGCCCTGGAAACACCAAGATGTATTTGGATTTGAAGGAGTGTTTCTGGTGGACTGGTATGAAGGAGGATATTACGGAGTATGTAGTCGTAAGTGATGTATGTCAGAGAAAGTAAAAGCAGAGCATCAGAAGTCAGCAGGATTATTGCAGCCTATGCTAATACCTGAATGGAAGCAGGATAAGCTTGGCATGGATTTCATTACCAGATTTCCCAGAACCCGAACGGGATATGATTCTATCTGGGTAATAGTTTATTCGCTTGATCAAAGTGGCTCGCTTTATCCCAGAGAAAACCACCTATACAAGTGCGAAGTTGGCCAAGATATATATTTGAGAAAGGATCGTATGTCTGCATGGAGTTCCGAGGACCATCGTAGAGGAACACAGTTTACCTCAAAGTTTTGGAATCAGCTGCACCAGACTTTGGGTACTAGGCTAGAGTTCAGTACAGCCTTTCATCCGCAGACAGATGGATAAATCAAGAGAGTCAATCAGATTTTGGAGGACATGTTGAGAGCGTGTGCGCTAGATTATGGATCTAGTAGTGATGATAATTTACCTCACGCGGAGTTTCTCATTCAAGATGGCCCCTTTTTGAAGCTTTGTATGGGAGAAAGAGCCAGACACCGTTGATGTGGGATGAAGTTGGAGACCGTCAGTTGTTTGGACCAAATGTGATCAAGGAGTGAGAAGAGAATGTTAAGTTGCTTCGAGATAGACTGAAGGTAGCTCAGTCCAGGTAGAAGAGTTATGTAGACTCACAAACTCAAGGAGGTAGTCTATGAAATTGGAGATAGAGCATGTCTTCGTGTGACCCCTCTGCGAGGAGTTAAACGGATGGGAGTTAAGGGACAGTTAGCCCTGAGATTTGTAGGACCATACCGAGTTTTGGAGCGTATGAGGGAAGTGGCCTACAAGTTGAGTTACCCGAAGGACTGTCGGGAGTTCAAGACGTGTTTCACGGTTCCCAGTTGAAGAAGTGCCATGCAGAGATGGCCAATATTCCCTTGTAAGGACGCTTGACCACAGAAAGGATAATGATGTTCCACGAAGTGAATATGGACTTCATAAGTATAAGTTTTTATCTTGGTATGTGGGAAAATCCCACGAGGATGAAGAGATAAATTACTATTGGATATAACGGAGGTATGATGTTGGTAATATGGAGCAATGGAAACTCCATGATGAGTCTGAGTAATCATGTCCTAGTTTGGTGCCAATAGAAGGAAGGAAGACAGTACAATTGGATGGATTTAAGAATACTAGGAAGTTGGAAGTTGGAATAATGAACAGTTGCCCGATGATAAGTTCAAGGACTACAAGTGATGAGATGGGCCATAACCCACAGGCCCCAGGACCTGCCAAGAAGCAAGCACACTCTTGCTGAAGGAAAAACCCTGGAAGAAGTTACGACTTGTATCAACCGACGATTCTATAGGAGTTTACGCAAAACCTGAGAGTTGTTAAGTAACGATAGATGTTTGTTTGGCTTGCAGAATCAATGGATTTTCCGAACTTGGTTCGTCGACAAGAAGAATTCTGCAATGCTTGTGAGGATGACCGAGTGTTAGAATGCGAGATTCGCTAAACCATGTACAAGGAAATGATTTGGGTGCGGGATGGATTGATCACCATACCGACTTACTCTTATTATTCGCTTTGCTATATGGGATGGTAAATCTGAGTGACTTACCTATAGTGGAGAGACGACGATCAAAACCTTGTTTGAACCTTAGAAAGGTATAAGTATTTTTTTTCTTCCCTTGTACACGGCAGTTGTTGCCAACCGTAGGTTATACGGTGAGGTTCAACCCAGACCCTTTCCTGCAGGAGAAACCATAAATTGTTGACCACCACGAGATATCGATAGTTGTTTAGCATTGGCGTCAGACCCGTCAGCTATGAAGACCCAGTTTCGGGATAACCTTACCAAGATGAAAGGACAAAGGAATTGAGGAAAAGGTTATGCCACTACCGGAAGAGCCCAGAGAAGGGATTATCCCTAATATCTGAGAAGACTGACACTGTCAACGATAAGGATGGAGTATATGAGTTTTGATGGAACCGTAACAATGTTTCTAAGGGTGGTAGCACCCGAGACCTCGGCGATGATCGATGGACTTTGAGAAGACCCCAAACCCTAACCTATTCTTTCTAGCCTCTCCGAATCTCGAGGACGAGATTCATTTTAAGGGTGGTAGTTTGTAACATCCCAAAATTCTAAATTTTGGAATGTTATAAACAAATAGATAGATTTGATTGATTGCTTGATTGATTGACTGAAAGTGAGTGAATTCGAAACTTTTTGAAAGTTAGATGAAAGGGAATAAAAGGATTTTCCAAACTTTCAATTTTGCTTTTATGATCTTCGGGAATTCAAATTCCTTTCATCACAAAAACCCTGGAGAGAAGATGACATGACTTCTTCCATTTATTTAAATGACAAGGGGTGTTGAAAATATTTGAATTTCATTTGAAAAATATTTCCAATTCTGAAACTTTATGCAACTCAATGATTTTCACGAGCGAAGATAAAATGACTTCTTCAAATTATACGAAATATGAGTGGGAGTTTTCAAAGAATTAAAAATTCAAAGTTCTTTTGAATTTATTTTCAATTTGGAGTTATTTGAGTTTTATTCAAATTATTTTTCTCCAAAAACAAAATATATGGAAAATAGGGTAACATGATTCCCTACCTCAGAAAATTGGAGAGAAATTAATTTGAAGTCATTTTGGTATTTTAAAAATGATTTTTATTGGATTTTATTA
>NC_057812.1:282483086-282484780 GCF_018294505.1 Triticum aestivum | reverse complement strand
TAGTTGATTAAGTTGTGCGAACTCTTACGGGTAGGCTAGCTGATGTAGGGGATGTAGGTTGGTACGGTCTACCCACATGTAAGGTGCTAGCGCTTCTGAAAGACTATGTCTCGGTCATCCGTTTCTCAAACACCATGCAGTGCGAGAACCAAGCGGAGGCGATCGAGTCTTGTGGGGAAAAGTGCGCAAGCCTCTGCAGAGTGTATAAACTAATCATGATTAGCCGTGTCCCCGGTTATGGACATCTTGAGTATCTAGTTCTTGGATTATCCTGTTGATCTCAACACGTTACTTATTATAATTTGTTTGGGTTTAATGAGTACTTTTAATTGGGATTGAGGATGCTGTCAACCATTCTCAATGTTTAACAACCACCATGATAGTTAAACAAAATTATTCCTTTGATGTAGGGAAAAATTGGCTTTTCGCAAAAACTGTAACCATAGAGCTTTCCACCAGCCATATATGCATGTAGTATAGCCTATTCTTTCATTACTCTCTATGTGTTACATTGCCAGCATATTCCATGTGCTGACCCGTTTTCGGGCTGCAACTTTTCATGTTGCAGACTTTTCAGACGACGAGTAAGTGGTACGTTAGGGTTACGATTTCCTATACTCAACTTTGCCGTTGGTGTTGATGGGAATCCACAATCTTGTTGCTTCCGCTATATTTTGGATTGAGGTAATAGTTTTTACGTTACTTTATACATGTGATTTACCTCTGTTATAAATCCTTCGAGTACTGTGTGTGTCAGCATACCGATCCAGGGATGACACGAAAGCACAGAGACTTGATCCATTCGGGTCGGGTCGCTACAGCCAGACTATGTGACTTCAATGTCAACTTGTATCATTCCAGTTCCTTCCATTCTTCCTTCCTTGTACTACCACAGATTTTTCGTAAGGAATATGGCTTAGTAAGTTGTAAACCGCTTCCTGGTACACACCAAAAAGGAGAGGCCGTGATGATGGTTCCATGGCCCTGGATTAAAGCCATCATCCGGTCAGGGGGCATGGGTGTTTTCGGTTGGGACCGAGAGGGGGGCACCCCTTAGAGCGCGCGTATATAAATTTGATCCCATGCTATTCGAGATTGTGATCTCCCCGTCTCAAAAGTTTTTCTTGGACGATGTCTAGGGTGAGTCCTGGCATCGAGAGGTAGGATGGGTGTGTACTGGATAGCTGTGTTTTCTTCCGAAAAACCGTAAACGGAACTAGTCCTTCGGGACTACGGAAATCCGTTGGCTGTGGGAAAAATTTTGTACAAACTCTGCAGAGTCATATATTTCCTCCAAATCATCTATTCCATGTCCAAGATCGATATTATCTTATCCTTATCAAATTTCAGTTTTGATGACAGAGACTCCGGTGAATCGCCTGAGTGCTAAGTCCGGTTATATGATTATTTCTGTGAATGGACTAACCCATTTATTCTCATAAATTGAATGTTTATTATGAGTATTATTTACTTGTGAATAAAAGCCCTTTTTGCGATGTCGCTCAGACGTCCGACTGTGGCATAATTGTATTTTACTTTCTTTTCAAGCCCTTTATGTGGTGTCGCTAAGACGCCCGACTGTGGTATTTCTTTTAAAGCCCTTTCTGTGATGTCGCCCCGACGTCCGACTGTGGCATTTCTTTTAAAGCCCTTTATGTGGTGTCGCTAAGACGCCGACTGTGGTATTTCTTTTA
>NC_057812.1:282412142-282482819 GCF_018294505.1 Triticum aestivum | reverse complement strand
TGTGATGTCGCCCCGACGTCCGACTGTGGCATTTCTTTTAAAGCCCTTTATGTGGTGTCGCTAAGACGCCCGACTGTCGTATTTCGTTTAAAGCCCTTTCTGTGATGTCGCCCCGACGTCCGACTGTGGCATTTCTTTTAAAGCCCTTTCTGTGATGTCGCCCCGACGTCCGACTGTGGCATTTCTTTTAAAGCCCTTTATGTGGTGTCGCTAAGACGCCCGACTGTGGCATCATTTCCTTATATTTATTTGTTCACCTTTCGAGGCGTCGCTTCAGACACCCGATCGGTCTTCATTTATGTTTTGTGGGATTTCAAGAGGACTACCTCCGTTTCCCTTTTACTTACGTCGTTATGCTAATTTTTGAATGTACATTGGTGAATTAATCATGACGCATTCATGCATGCATTTGTTATATCTTACGTCCGAACTGTCTTGCGAGTACTTTCAAAGTACTCACTGGCTTGTTGATTTGGCCAGATGCTGACGAAGGCGATCTCATGGATGAAGAGTTCGATAGCGAGTCCGACGCCTAGAGGAATCCCAGTCAGTCTCGTGCGACCCTGGATTTGGTCACTGTATTATATCCGCTTCCGCAAGCCGAATAAATTTATCGAGCCTCACCTCGACGCTCGAGGAGATGCCAGATTGAGAGTCGTGTTATCACACTTCCCACTGTGTTATTCCACCACCACTTTATCCTCGAGTCAATAGTATGCCACCACACCATTGTGTTATATCCGCCATTATGTATAATTATTGGCGCGCTTGTAATAATTTGTTGAGCAGCCCTAGCTCAACCCTGTAATATATCCTATGCTACTGGCTTATTGTATCAAGAATTTGTCTTCCAGTGAGGAGGATTTCTCTCATACTGGACTCAAAAGATTGGGTTCTCAATAAATATTTTTATTGGAAAAACGGTCGTGACAAGCTTGGTACCAGAGCCAGGCTGACTGTAGGAAGCCACTAGGTGCGATCGCTAATTGATTATTAGCATGATAGAGCTAATTTATATTTTTGCAATTGTAGTCATTTTCTGTCAGTCAGCATAAATTTATGATCTGACCATGCAGAATTTTTGCCTACTTTTGTAGATGGCCGACAACAGCTGCGAGTCTCAGACCTTCGCCAACGTGCCCGATGGGTTCGTCAAGCTTCTCTCCTTCATTGTTCAGGTCGCGATGGGGCCGTCTGTGCGCCCAGTCTTCACACTCTACCAGCATAAGGTTAACAACAGTCTGACCATGCACCAGGCCACCGTGCAATTCAGGAGAGGGCGTGGTGAGTTACGCCGCTTCCGGTTCATGGGAAGAGCCATGCCTACGGAGAGGCATGCTATGCAGATGGCAGCCCGTGAGGCGATAGCTCGCCTCAGGGATGTCCTTCCCGCGATGAAGACTCGTCGCTACCGCTCTCTTCCATACCATGTGCCTTACACCTGTCACTATGCATTCTCCTGCACCAGAGGAGAACGAGATGAGGCTTTTGAGATGCTTATTGAGTATCTCCGGGCTCTGGAGGCAGCCTTCGACAACCTGGTGGACGACTTTGTAGCCGCCCGCATGGACTCAGTCCATGGCTGTGCCGCCAACAGGAGGGAGCTCCTGCCCGCCGCACCGCCACTGACTTTTGTCTCGTCATCAGCATCTTATGCACCTACTCGTCGCCTGCCTACCACCGAAGAGTTCAACCAGGCCATTGCGCCCACTCCAGCGTGCACTGCACCACCCGTTGTGCCTACTCCTATTCATGTTGCTCCGCCCCTGGCACCCGTTCCATCTACCCGACGCAGCCCTTCACGTCTGGAGCCTATTAGTGAGGAGGAGGTCGAGTCCCCAGCCTCACTGCGCCTCACCCTTGGCAGGGCCAAGGAAATCGTAAACATTTCCGGCTGAGTGCGCTTGCCCGTCATGCGATGTACCGCTTTGTAAGATATGTACATAGGTTGTGAGAAGTAGCCTGTTTGCGCATCATGTAGGAACTGGAGAAGTGCACTAGCCTAAATAACATGTCAGGATTATGTACGCATATCCTGAGTGATGTATTGTATAATTATCGCCCGCGTGTAAGATATGTAATGAGCAGTCCTTCTCCGTGGGCAATTCGATTTGTTTTCTTAAGTGATCTTGGTCATTTAAATTAATTGCCATCCTTATGCAATTTTGGATTTGTTTTTGCGACCCTCTTCGCTTTTCTTATGAGTTTTACAAAATATATCCCCAGAGTGAAAAATGTCTCGTCCTTGGACTCGCTCCATGCCTACTCCGCCAGAGGAAGATTATGACACTCAACCAGGCAACAATTTCACACAAGGGCAGTCGAGTCAACAGAACAGTGAAACGACATTTTCCCAAATGTGCCGCCTTTATGAACAGAGTCAGCAACAACATCGTGAAATGATGAACCAAGTCATCAACATGGGAAATCACCATGGACAGTATCAGCAGCATTCCAAGTTATCTGAGCTACAGAAGTCACGTCCTCAAACATTTTCTCATACTGACAAGCCTCTTGAAGCTGAGGACTGGCTTCGAGATATGGAGAGAAAATTAATTATTGCAAAATGTTCAGACCCCGAAAAGGTATTGTATGCTCCGCACTATCTCACAGGAGCAGCCGCATCGTGGTGGGAGAATTTTCTGCACATGCATCCCAACGAAAATGACATATCCTGGGATGATTTCAAGGAAGGTTTCCGTGGTGCACACATTCCTAAGAGTATTATGAAAATCAAGAAGAGAGAGTTCGATGACCTCAAACAAAGGAACATGACAGTGTCAGATTACAACAGTCAATTTACTCTATTGTCCCGCTACGCCAATGAAGAGCA
Source organism: Triticum aestivum (assembly GCF_018294505.1). Taxonomy (NCBI): domain Eukaryota; kingdom Viridiplantae; phylum Streptophyta; class Magnoliopsida; order Poales; family Poaceae; genus Triticum; species Triticum aestivum. The sequence goes on along the minus strand of NC_057812.1, from coordinate 282,479,986 downwards.
TATGACTGAAATCAAGAAGATGGAGAAATTCCTTGACGGGCTGGCGCCCGCGCTTAAATGCCAACTGGTCGTGCACACTTTTCCTGATTTTAAAACACTGGTGGACAAAGCCATTACTCTGGAAAATGAGAGACGCAGTCTGGAAGATATCCGCAAGCGAAAAAGGGACCAGACTAACCATGCTCGCAATCACCGAAGCAGGACAGATTTTCAAAAGGGTGGGACACACAAATCCTCATCCAATGTCTCACGCCCAATCAAGAATTTTCATGCAAGGGACAAGGAATTCACCTATCGCCCCAGCGTTACTTGTTACGCTTGTGGAGAAGAAGGGCACTATGCCAAACAGTGCCCCAAGCCAAGGAAGTCAACCCCAAAGCCGAACAACGGCGGCAACAATTCCGCGCCCAAGCGAAACAATTTCAATCCCAACAATAACCATAGGAAGGGTCATCTGAACCACATAACCAAAGAGGAGGCACAAAATGCTCCGGATATCGTACTCGGTACGTTTCCTGTCAACACAATACCTGCAATGGTTTTGTTTGATTCTGGAGCTTCTCACTCTTTCATTTCAAAAAATTTTGCTTTGCAAAATTATTTTTCGATGCTTCCTTTGGAGAAATCCATGATCATCAAGTCCCCTAGGATTCAGCAAGTTACTTAGAATTACTGTCAGAATGTGGTCATTGAGTTCGAAGGATTGAAGTTTCACGCAAATCTTATTGTGTTGGAAAATAAAGGACTGGATGTCATCCTAGGGATGGATTGGCTAACCACCAACAAGGGGTTTATCGACTGTTTCAACAGGACCGTAATTCTCACACACCACCAAGGGAAGACCATAAGAGTATCAGCCAAGGAAGGAAAAATACCCCGGCAACCGAGATTAAATAAGGTGGACGTTTCTGAGCTAAACAAGGTTCCAGTAGTGTTTGAATTTCCAGATGTATTCCCTGAAGAGCTACCAGGCATGCCACCAGACCGAGAGATAGAATTCAGCATTGAGCTCGCACCAGGAACCACCCCCATATACAAGAAACCGTACCGAATGGCACCATCTGAATTAGTTGAATTGAAGAAACAAATAAAGGAATTGCTAGACAAAGGATACATTCGAGCCAGCTCCTCACCTTGGGGATCACCCATTTTATTTGCCAAAAAGAAGGATGGAACGCTGAGATTGTGTATTGACTATCGAGCACTTAACATGGTCACCGTCAAAAACAAATACCCAATGCCAAGGATAAACGATTTGTTTGATCAACTCGCTCAGGCCAAGGTATTCTCAAAAATTGACTTAAGGTCAGGATACCATCAATTGAAGGTACGAACGGAAGATATCCCCAAAACAGCCTTCACCTCTAGATATGGACTATACGAGTTCACAGTGATGCCATTTGGATTAACTAACGCCCCAGCATATTTTGTTCACCTCATGAACAAAGTATTTATGAAGTTTATGGACAAGTTTGTCGTGGTATTCATCGACGATATTCTGGTATACTCCAAGACACAGAAGAGCACGCAGAACATCTCAGGATTGTGCTAGGAGAGCTCAGAAAACACCAATTGTATGCCAAGTTCAGCAAGTGCGAATTTTGGCTAAGACAAGTAGGCTTTCTAGGTCAAGTACTGACCCAAGACGGTATCGCAGTGGACCCAGAGAAAGTGAAGGCCGTACTTGGCTGGAAGTCACCAGCCAGCGTAACGGACATACGGAGTTTCTTTGGAATGGCAGGATATTACTGCAGATTTATTGAAGGATTCTCCACCATAGCCAAGCCTATGACACAGTTGCTCAAGAAATATAAGAAGTTTGAATGGACACAAGCCTGCAAAAAAAGTTTCCAAGAACTAAAGCGGAAGTTAACGACAGCACCGGTATTAATTGTACCCGACATACACAAGAATTTTGAAGTATATTGTGACGCGTCCAGAAAGGGTCTCGGATGCGTGTTGATGCAGGAAGGCAAGGTTGTCGCCTACGCTTCAAGGCAACTTCGCAAGCATGAGTAAAATTATCCCACTCATGACTTAGAAATGGCAGCAGTTATTCATGCACTCAAGGAATGGAGGCATTTCTTACTTGGGAATCGATGTGAAATATATACGGATCACAAAAGTCTCAAATATATTTTCACACAGCCAGAACTAAACTTACGGCAACGACGTTGGTTGGAGTTGGTAAAGGATTATGATGTTGGTATCCATTACCATCCAGGGAAAGCAAATGTGGTGGCCGATGCCCTTAGTCAGAACCCCAGCTCCGACGAAAACAATCTGCACAGTTTGAGGCCCGAATTCCAACAAGAATTTGCCAAGCTCAACTTGATAATGGTAGCAGAAGGCACCATATCAAACTTGGAAATACAACCCGACCTTGTGGGGAAAATTAAAGGAGCTCAGCCCGGTCACACCAGCATCGAAGGCATCAAAAGAAAGCTGAGTATGGGCAAGGCCTCGGGATTCGTCATAGACAATGAAGGAATATTATGGCACGGAGAAAGGCTCTGCGTGCCAAACATAGAAGACCTTAAACAGCAGATTTTAGCTGAAGCCCACACTGCCCCGTACTCGATCCACCCTGGAGGAACCAAAAGGTATAAAGATATTCAGGAAAGATTTTGGTGGCACGGTATGAAGAGGGACATAGCCACCTTCATTGCATGTTGCGACTCATGTCAACGCATAAAAGCTGAGCATCAGAGACCAGCCGGACTACTGCAACCAAACAAAATACCTGAGTGGAAATGGGATGAAATAGGGATGGATTTCATTGTCGGACTACCTCGGTCACGACACAGGAATGATGCCATATGGGTCATCACTGACAGGTTAACCAAAGTGGCACACTTTATTCCAATAAAGACGACCCACACCACTCAAAGGCTTGCCAGGATTTAACTTTCCCACATAGTTTGTCTGCACGGTGTCCCGAAGACTATAATATCCGACAGAGGCACTCAGTCCGTCTCAAGATTTTGGGAGCATTTGCAACAGGCTCTGGGAACCCAACTAGCCTTCAGTACTGCATACCACCCACAGACTGATGGACAAACAGAACGCGTAAACCAGGTTTTAGAAGACATGCTGAGAGCATGTGTCCTCACCTATGGAACCAGTTGGGAAGAAAGCCTGCCATACGCCGAGTTCGCGTACAACAATAGCTACCAGGCCAGCCTACAAATGGCACCATTTGAGGCTTTATACTGACGAAGATGTCGTACCCCGTTAAATTGGTCAGAGACCGGAGACAGCCGCATCTTCGGACCAGACATGCTCAGAGAAGCCGAGGAAAAGGTCAAGCTAATCAGAGACCGACTTAAGACCGCTCAAAGTCGACAGAAGAGTTATTATGATCAGAAACATCGTAGGGTCAGCTTCGAACCCGGTGAATTCGTGTACCTACGAGTATCACCTATGAGGGGACTGCAACGGTTTAAGATTAAAGGAAAGTTAGCACCAAGATTCATTGGACCGTTCTGCATCGTGGCACGAAGAGGCACTGTAGCCTACCAGCTAGACTTGCCCGAAGACTTGTCCGACATCCACGACGTGTTCCATGTCTCGCAATTGAGGAAGTGCGTAAGCAACCCAGAGAAACAAGTATCCCATGAAAACATTGACGTGCAGCCAGACCTCACTTCTCGGGAACGTCCCGTAAGAATTTTAGAGGAGTCTGAAAGGAGGACCCGACAGAAGACCATCAAGTTTCTCAAAGTCCAGTAGAGCAATCACACCGACAGTGAAGCAACTTGGGAAAGAGAGGATTTTCTTCGGACAGAGCATCCACACTTATTTAAGGATCAGCTGAAATCTCGGGGACGAGATTTTTCCTAAGGGGGTAGGTGTTGTGACACTCCAAAATTTTAAATTTGGTTTTCATCAAAAACTTTGTTGGATTTTAAAAGTGGGCATTTAAAATTTTTCTAGAAATCCTTCCTCTTAAAAACTTCCTTTTCTTTGGCAAGGTTTTATTTTTATTCAAGCTATGGTGTTTGATCTTTTGAAACTTTTTCTCTGTTGGTTCCCTCTCAAATTATTTTGTGAGTTTAATCTTTTTCTTTCAAAAAGAAGCTCTATGAAAATTTGGGATTTTCATATCTTGAAAACCACCCATGACTTTGTATAGTGCCCATGTGATAAAACCCCTCCAAAACCTCCCCTCCTCCTTGTAATCAACCTAAGTTCTCTGTCCCAACTAATCCAAGCAAGTTTTGGATTTTTTTTATAATTATTTTTCCCCTCAAATCATTTCTGAAAATTATTTGGAGCCTGAGAGTTTTTCAAAGCAAGTACCCTTTTTCATTTGAGTTTTGACCTCAAACCAACTCTCCTGGAAAGTCCTTTGTACCCACAACCCAGAACCATCTTGATCCACTCCTTCTCTTTTCAAATTTTTCAAAATTCAGTCTCTGCAAGTTTGGACCAGATTTGCCAAATTTGATGAAATTCATATCTACACTCCTCCAAAAATTCCACCAAAAATCATGCAGCCTACTGGAGCAATGAGTAGCCACTCCACCAAGTTTCAGCTCAAGGAAAAATCCCCAGAGGCCAAATTCATTCTGTCGAACACCTTGCTTGCGCTGTTGCTGTTCATTTTCAGAAAATTCAGACTTCAGTGTCGTTTTTCGTCCGTCAGCTTCACTCACGCGTTGACAGTGCGGTGGGCGCGTTGCACGCGGCTTCTTCTCCCTGGCCAGCACCCCCGCACGTGCGCTTGGCGTCTTCCCAGCGTCGGTGGCGCCCCTCGCCGCCCGCGCCGGTGTGTCTTGCGGCGGCCGAACCCCCGTGGCAGCCGACAGGGGACGGAACGGCGGCTCAACGCCGTTCAGCGCCGCCCAATGCCCCTCTGCTCTCCGCGTGGCCTCATGCATGCCAGCGCACGCCCGTGGCACCGTCGCCGTGGCCCGGCAAGCACGGAACGTGCTCACTGCCGCCGACGGGCCCGCGCCGCCCCGTTCTATCGAACTCGCCCATAGCACCAAATCCCAGCCCGATTAGCACCTAAATGGAACCGGTGGACCTCAACGACGATGCACAACTCCCGAATTACCCCGACCAAGCCATGCGCCGCCGTAATCTTCACCGGAGACCCCTTTTCACGGCCACCGCCTCGGGCCGCCTATAAAAAGGGCCCCCGAGCTCACCCTCGAGCACGCACCACCTCTACACCTCACCAAAGCTCTGCCAAGCCACACGGAGGACCTCGAGGAGGTCTCCTTCCCCAACTCCGGCCGCCCCGATCCGCCTCGGCCTCCACCACGATTCGCTCCGGTGAGGCCGTCTCCGGCGCCCAAACCCCCTCAGTTACTCCCTCTAGCACCCAGTAAGCTAACGCCATCATCAATTTGTCCTTCGCAGCTCTCTCCGACGAGTCCCTCGACCACCCGAGCCGCCGTCCGCCGGAGCAAAGCTCGCCGTCGACGTGGTACTCGCCGGCGACCACCACCACCACCAACCGACGCGGGAAGGTGCCCTGAACACGGAGGTACCCTCCGATCCCCCTGCCTCGCCGTGGATCGCCGCCGGCGACCACCGCGTCTCTCGGGCACCGGCGAAATCTGCCGCCCCGTTCGTATATTCAAACCTGACAGGCGGGACCCGCTGTCAGCCTCTCTGTCCTTTCTAAACTAAGCGTTTTTTGAAAACGCCTTCTGCCAAATGCGCTTTCCCTTTGGGCTGGCGTAGTTTCTGCCGAAGCGTTTTCTGTTTTTATAAGCTAGCCCCTGGGAACTTTCTGTTTCATTACAGATGAGTCCCTGGACAAAAACCTTTATAACTTTTAAACAGAAAGGTATTTTTGATTGATTCTTTTTCTGTTCTCTTTAAAATTTTGTCTAGTTTTTTTATCAGATTTATTTGAAAAATATTTGGAATACTTTTTGTGCACCCCTTGGTATTTACGATAGCGCATATATTTTCTTTATACCGTAGATACCGAAGGAGGTGACGGAGCCGCGAACTTCACCGAGCTAGGCTCCGACTACTCTGAACCAGGCAAGCATGTTTGAACTTTTGATATGATGAGTGTCTTGGCATGTTATGCATTTAGTTAGTTTCATGGCATGTTGATGAGCATACCGAAGAACATTATTTTATGCAATGTTGAGGTAAGTGAGTTCGATGATCCATAAGTGGATGGATGTGAGTATGCATGGCCATGTGTTGGCATGAGGATGGGTAAGATGGCAGTGTTGTAGCATGCCAGCCTTATGCCAGACTATGTGACTTCAATGTCAACTCGTATCATTCCAGTTCCTTCCATTCTTCCTTCCTTGTACTACCACAGATTTTTCGTAAGGAATATGGCTTAGTAAGTTGTAAACCGCTTCCTGGTACACACCAAAAAGGAGAGGCCGTGATGATGGTTCCATGGCCCTGGATTAAAGCCAGTCATCCGGTCAGGGGGCATGGGTGTTTCCGGTTGGGACCGAGAGGGGGGCACCCCTTAGAGCGCGCGTATATAAATTTGATCCCATGCTATTCGAGATTGTGATCTCCCCGTCTCAAAAGTTTTTCTTGGACGATGTCTAGGGTGAGTCCTGGCATCGAGAGGTAGGATGGGTGTGTACTGGATAGCTGTGTTTTCTTCCGAAAAACCGTAAACGGAACTAGTCCTTCGGGACTACGGAAATCCGTTGGCTGTGGGAAAAATTTTGTACAAACTCTACAGAGTCATATATTTCCTCCAAATCATCTATTCCATGTCCAAGATCGATATTATCTTATCCTTATCAAATTTCAGTTTTGATGACAGAGACTCCGGTGAATCGCCTGAGTGCTAAGTCCGGTTATATGATTATTTCTGTGAATGGACTAACCCATTTATTCTCATAAATTGAATGCTTATTATGAGTATTATTTACTTGTGAATAAAAGCCCTTTTTGCGATGTCGCTCAGACGTCCGACTGTGGCATAATTGTATTTTACTTTCTTTTCAAGCCCTTTATGTGGTGTCGCTAAGACGCCCGACTATGGTATTTCTTTTAAAGCCCTTTCTGTGATGTCGCCCCGACGTCCGACTGTGGCATTTCTTTTAAAGCCCTTTATGTGGTGTCGCTAAGACGCCCGACTGTGGTATTTCTTTTAAAGCCCTTTCTGTGATGTCGCCCCGACGTCCAACTGTGGCATTTCATTTAAAGCCCTTTATGTGGTGTCACTAAGACGCCCGACTGTGGTATTTCGTTTAAAGCCCTTTCTGTGATGTCGCCCCGACGTCCGACTGTGGCATTTCTTTTAAAGCCCTTTCTGTGATGTCGCCCCGATGTCCGACTGTGGCATTTCTTTTAAAGCCCTTTATGTGGTGTCGCTAAGACGCCCGACTGTGGCATCATTTCCTTATATTTATTTGTTCACCTTTCGAGGCGTCGCTTCAGACACCCGATCGGTCTTCATTTATGTTTTGTGGGATTTCAGGCGGACTACCGCCGTTTCCCTTTTACTTATCTCGTTATGCTAATTTTTGAATGTACATTGGTGAATTAATCATGACGCATTCGTGCATGCATTTGTTATATCTTACGTCCGAACTGTCTTGCGAGTACTTTCAAAGTACTCACTGGCTTGTTGATTTGGCCAGATGCTGACGAAGGCGATCTCGTGGATGAAGAGTTCGATAGCGAGTCTGACGCCTAGAGGAATCCCAGTCAGTCTCGTGCGACCCTGGATTTGGTCACTGTATTATATCCGCTTCCGCAACCCGAATAAATTTATCGAGCCTCACCTCGACGCTCGAGGAGATGCCAGATTGAGAGTCGTGTTATCACACTTCCCACTGTGTTATTCCACCACCACTTTATCCTCGAGTCAGTAGTATGCCACCACACCATTGTGTTATATCCGCCATTATGTATAATTATTGGCGCGCTTGTAATAATTTGTTGAGCAGCCCTAGCTCAACCCTGTAATATATCCTATGCTACTGGCTTATTGTATCAAGAATTTGTCTACCAGTGAGGAGGATTTCTCTCATACTGGACTCAAAAGATTGGTTTCTCAATAAATATTTTTATTGGAAAACCGGTCGTGACACCGACCGCCGCCAAGCTTTGACCCGCTCGGAGTCGTTCCCCAGGTCGCCGGACCTCCCTGCAAGCTCTGTCGCCGCCATCAAACCTGCTTCCCCTGCTCCACGCCGGACTCGGCTTCCTCGTCATCTCCAGCAACGGCCAGAGCGCCAAGACCCCCCGCCTTGTCCCACTCGCCTTCTTCGAGCACCTACACTCCACGCTGAGCTCGTCCTCGAGCCCGACGCAGGTCCCACCGACGAGCCCTGCTCCTTTCCTCGCCATCTCTATTTCCTTCTCCTGTATCTCTCTCTTCATTTCCTCCATCTGTTCTTCCTCGCAGGGAACAACCAGAGCACCTCAGTGATCGCCGCCACCGGGATTCGCCAGGTCCGGCGAGGCCCTGCGTTCCCTGTCTCCTCCCCGCCAAGTTCGCTACCGCCATCCTGTTTCTTCCCGGCGAGCACTTCGCCTCTACTTTGAGGATGAGCCAGGTTCGCCCCGCGTTGACCCCCGGTATCGACCGCGCCAGGTAGCAGTGAGATTCGGCCCAAGCCGCTTCCCTGCTACCACATCTCCACTGAGCTGGGCCAGGCCCATGGTGAGCCTCACCGCAGCGCCCCCTTACACTGTTGGGTCTGTCTCAGATTCGGCCCAGTGGATGTTTTTTCTTGGTTCTGCGATTTGTCTATTTACCAGGGATTTATAGTTTTGCAGTTTAACCCTTGCACTTCATGCATATAATAACTCATCAACTGTGCATCATATTAAAATGATTTATATATGAAAAATGCTTAGAATTTTGTGTAGATTCATATTGGGCAACTTTCATCTATATTTAAAATATTTAAAATCATGTTTGCATATATTTTCCCATGTAAAATGATTTATTTCATAACTAAATAACCGTAGCTCGGTTTTAAATAAACTTTATATGTAAATGGGGTAGAATTTTGCCTAGTTTAACTTGGTGACATTGCTTTGCATGTTTAACAACTATAAAATATGGTTTAGGGCAGAACAGTAGCAAACCTAATACATGCATATGAGGAGTTTCCGGACTTGTTGTTTTGTTGTTCCGGCCTCATTTAAACTTGCCTAGATTAGATAGTTTCATCATGCTTCACCTCTTGCCATGCTAACAACATTTAATCTTGTTGGGTACATAAACGAGAGAGAACTAAATAATTGATGTGGTGTTCCATCAATATGCAACTCGTTGCATATTGAGCTCCACTTAACTTGTAGTTTTGTTTGTGCCCTTTGCCATGCCATGCATTTTTTAAACCGGACATGCATCATACTTGGTTGTGCATCATGCCATGTTGATGTGTTGGTTGTTTACTATGTTGTTTGCTTCTTTTCGGTGTTGCTTCTTCGGGTTGGTTCCGATAACGTCGTGTGTGTGGGGATTCGTTCGACTACGTCCTTTTATCTTCTTCATGGACTCGTTCTTCTTCCTTGCGGGATTTCAGGCAAGATGATCATACCCTCGAAATCACTTCTATCTTTGCTTGCTAGTTGCTCACTCTCTTTGCTATGCCTATGATGCGATACCTTCCACTTGCTTATCATGCCTCCCATCTTGTTAAGCCAAGCCTCTAACCCACCTTGTCCTAGCAAACCATTGTTTGGCTATGTTACCTCTTTGCTCAGCCCCTCTTATAGCGTTGTTAGTTGCAGGTGAAGATTGAAGTTTGTTCCTTGTTGGAACATGGAGATCGTTCCTTGTTGGAACATTGTTTACTTGTTGGGATATCACAATATCTCTTATTTAATTAATGCATCTATATACTTGGTAAAGGGTGGAAGGCTCTGCCTTATGCCTGGTGTTTTGTTCCACTCTTGCCGCCCTAGTTTCTGTCATATCGGTGTTATGTTCCCGGATTTTGCGCTTCCTTACGCGGTTGGGCTATTATGGGAACCCCTTGACAGTTCGCCTTGAATAAAACTCCTCCATCAATGCCCAACATTGGTTTTACCATTCGCCACCTAGCCTTTTCTTTTCCCTTGGGAGTCGCGCTCCTGAGGGTCATCATTATTTTACCCCCCCCCCCCGAGCCAGTGCTCCTCTGAGTGTTGGTCCAAACTAGAGTCCTGTGCAGCGCCCCCTCGGGGAAACTCGAGGTTTGGTTTTAGTTGTATGGAGAGCTCATCTGAGTGTGCCTTGAGAACAAGATATGTGTAACTCCTATCGGGATTTGTCGGCACATTCGGGTGGTGTTGTTGGTTTAGTTTTACCATTGTCGAAATGTCTTGTAACCGGGATTCCGAGTCTGATCGGGTCTTCCCGCTAGAAGGAATATCCTTCGTTGACCGTGAGAGCTTGTGATGGGCTAAGTTGGGACTCCCCTGCAGGGATTCGAACTTTCGAAAGCCGTGCCCGCGGTTATGGGCATATGGGAATTTGTTAATGTCCGGTTGTAGAAAACCTGGAGTTGACCTTGATTAAAATACATCAACCGCGTGTGTAACTGTGATGGTCTCTTTCCGGCGGAGTCCGGGAAGTGAACACGGTGTTGGATTTATGCTTGATGTAGGTTGTTCTAGGATCACTTCTTGATCATACTTTTATCGACCGTGCTTTGCCTTCTCTTCTCGCTCTCATTTGCGTATGTTAGCCACCATATATGCTAGTCGCTTGCTGCAGCTCCACCTCATACCTTTTTACCTTACCCATAAGCTTAAATAGTCTTGATCGCGAGGGTGTGAGATTGCTGAGTCCCTGTGACTCACAGATACTTCCAAAACCAGCTTGCTGGTGCCGTTGAACCGTGCGGACGACGCAACCAAGCTCAAGGAGGAGCCCGATGAAGATCTTGTCCTTTATGTTGTTTCGTTTCCAGTTGATCAGTAGTGGAGCCCAGTTGGGGTTGATCGGGGACCTTGTCGCATTTGGGGTTCTTCTTTTATTTTGGTTCCGTAGTCAGACCTTGATTGTATTTGGATGTTGTAATGCTTTATTTGGATGTGGTGGCTCCAATCTAAGATCCGGTCCCCTAGCTATGTTGGTGTCTAGTCCTATTTATAGTGGCCTTGGTCCTCTCCCCAAATATTGAGCGGGAAGGGAGCCAACAATGGCCAATTCGAAGGGGGGCAGCTAGTACAAGCTATCCTGACAAAAGCAGTCTTCACCTGCCAAAGGCTCTGGTGGTGACGCCGTCTTGGGCTCCACGGAGACCTCTGTCTTGCCGTCCTTCTGGTCTTGGTCTTGTTGCACCAATATAGAAACCTTTGCTTGATGCCTCGGTACTCCGCGCCTGCGCTTGCCCCTTAGCACCAAAGAGGAAACAAGGACGCTGCGCGCGCTGGCGCGCGCCTGGTCTCGATCATCATTGCTCACGTCACACGAACCTCGCGAGGTTTGCCTGGACTTGAACTCTCATCCCCTCACGAGCCAGCCTGGTGAGGCCGCTCCTGCGGAGGTCTTGTGTCATCCGCCTTGCGAGGCTTGGCCCCTCGTGAGGGTCTTGATTCCTTGTTGATGAAGATGGGCTGTACAGGCCTGCCAGCAAAGCCACGCCGTGGGCCGCAGGCAGGCAAGTCTGGGGACCCCCGTTCCCAGAACGCTGACACGTGCGGACCCTACAGGTTTGAGAACTAAATAGACATGACCGAGACACATCTCTGGTCAATAACCAATAGCAGAACCTGGATGCTCATATTGGTTCCTACATATTCTACGAAGATCTTTATCAGTCAAACCGCATAACAACATACGTCATTCCCTTTGTCATCCGTATGTTACTTTCCCAAGTCTCGTTACTGGCAATATCATCAGTATCATCATACCTAGTTCAATCTCGTTACTGGCAAGTCTCTTTACTCGTTTCGTAATACATTATCCCGCAACTAACTCATTAGTCACATTGCTTGCAAGGCTTATGGTGATGTGTATTACCGAGAGGGCCCAGAGATACCTCTCTGATATTCGGAGTGACAAATCCTAATCTTGATCTATGCCAACCCAACAAACACCTTCGGAGACACCTGTAGAGCATCTTTATAATCACCTTGTTATGTTGTGACGTTTGATAGCACACAAGGTGTTCCTCCGGTATTCGGGAGTTGCATAATCTCATAGTTAGAGGAATATGTATAAGTCATAAAGAAAGCAATAGCAATAAAACTAAACGACCATTATGCTAAGCTAATGGATGGGTCTTTTCCATCACATAATTCTCTAATGATGTGATCCCATTCATCAAATGACAACACATGTCTATGGTCAGGAAACTTAACCATCTTTGATTAACGAGCTAGTCAAGTAGAGGCATACTAGGGACACTCTGTTTTGTCTATGTATTCACACATGTACTAAGTTTCCGGTTAATACAATTCTAGCATGAATGATAAACATTTATCATGATATAAGGAAATATAAATAACAACTTTATTATTGCCTCTAGGGCATATTTCCTTCAAATCTCACCATTGTTGCCGCTGTAGCGAGCTCATCGCCAAGTTAGGGTATGAGTTCAATCGTGCAATCTTTACCTCCGATCCTTAGCACAAAGTCAATGCCATGATTCTTACCACGTATGAGATTAGTTTTGATTCAAAAATTTAGCGTTAGGTTTCCGCCGAACTCATCTCGAACTGACCAAGTTGTAGAAATCGGTCTCACCGATTTGGCTTAGGCCATTGCACTTGTAACTTTCAGTCTGACTAAAACTTGCAAATCGGTGTGACCGAGTTTGATTCTCAGTGAAACCCTAGCAATCTCAGAGCCACCGAACTGTGTCTCGGTCTGACCGATTACACTAGTTCACACTCCAATATTGCTTCGATGGCACCGAGTTTAACAAATCAATAGCTCTGACATGCTCTCTGTGGAAAACTACAAAAGTCAAACTTGGCCCCACCGATTTGATCTATCCGGCGCCACCGAGTTCATTTGACATAGCCATAGCCAGAAACCCTAATCAGTTTGGTCTCACAGATAGGGATCTCGGTCTCACCGAGATGGTATTGCAAACTCTCTGTTTCTCTTCGTAATGTTTGTCAGGTCCGGGGTTTCGCAGACCCTTGAGAGGTTCGAACACTGGGGTGCATGCGAAGACCTCACCCTCACCAATCTTCCCTGCTCAGCAATTCCTAGGCCTAACTCGACGAACCCAAGGGGCAAGAGATGCAGCAATTTATCCTGGTTTAGGCCACCTTGCAGTTTAATACCCTACTCCAGCTTTGTGGTGGATTGCCTCAAGGGGCTGAGGATGAACTAGTACAATGGTTGAACAGCCTCAGGAGGTGAGGTGTTCTTGAGCTCGATGAGCTAGTGGGTGAGAGGATGATTCGAAAAATGATCCCCCTTTCTATGGTGGTGGCTAAGTACTATTTATAGCGGCCTTGGTCCTCTTCCCAAATGCAAGGCGGGAAGGGATCCCACAATGGCCAAATTTGAAGGGGGACAACTAGTACAAGTTATCCTGACAAACGTAGTCTTTGCCTGCGAAAGCCTCTAGTGGTGACACCAAGGTGGGCTCCGTGATGACCTCCGTCATGTCGTCCTGGCGGTCTTGGTCTTGTTGCACTGATATGGAAACCTTTGCTTGATTCCTCGGGACTCCATGCCTACGCTTGCCTCCTTGGCACCAAAGGGGAAACTGGTACACTGCGCCCGCTGGCGCCCCGCTGGCCTTGGTCGTCATGGCTCACGTCATGTGAACCTCACGAGGTGCACCTTGCCTTGATATCTTCGCTCCTCGGGAGCCAGCCTGGTGAGGCCGCACCCCCCTAGGGAGGCCTTGGTGTCATCCGCCTCGCGAGGGTCTTGGGTTGTTGTTGCTGCAGATGGGCCGTACCTGGCCGTCGATGGAGCCACGTCATTGGCTGCGGGTAGGCAAGTCTGGGTACCCCCATTCCCAGGACGTTGACAGTAGCCCCCGGGCCCAAGGCGCGCTCGTACTTGGCTTCGAGGCGAAGCCAAAGGGCAAGTGCGGAGCGCCGCGGGCCCCAACCACCTGCGGCCCCAGTTGACACATGGCGACTGATGGGTCGTGGGTGCCCCCACTTCTCCATGCAGCCTTGATATTCGCCTGGCTCGGTGGTCGCCATCGCCAATGCAGCCTCGCCTTCATTGCTTGTCGTGCTCTCCCCCGGATCCTTCATATCCGTGAAAGATAGTGGCTCCCTTCCTGGATCTGACGCTGACGCCGGTCCTCCCTTGCTGCTATGGCGCCGCGGTCGAAGAAGAAGAGGAGAGCCAGCGCTTCGGTCGAGCCCCCGCCAGCCTTCGAGCCCGCCCTCGAGCGGTCGATGGTGATTGATTAAGAAGGGCTGGACAAGATCCGTCCGGTGCTCGCCGGCAATTCGAATGAGTGGAAGGCGACGGTGGCTTGTCCAGCCTCCCCGACCATGGTCAACATGCCAGCCACCGAGATTCCCCTTCATCTTCACACTCTCTTGGACAGCCTGATCCCCCCTTTTCTGATTTCTTCAATGCCATACTCTCTCATTACCAAGTCCACACGCTGCATCTGGATCCTCAGTCCATCATTCTCCTTGTCGTCTTCGCCTTTGTATGTGAGGCCAAGGTGGGCACTGCCCCCTCCGTGGCCTTGTTTCTCCATTTCTTCTCACTTCACCTGGTCGATGACCGCCAGTGCTCGGGGTGCGTGGCTTTTCAGGTTGTGGCGGCAGCGGCCGGCTCGGGCATAGATTTCGAGCTCTCGACAGCTATAAGTGGATTACAGAAGCGATGGGTGTTCGTGGACGTCGGCATGCTCAACTCTCTGCTCATGCTTCCTCGGGGGCCGGCCGTACCTAGCTCCGGTTGGGGGCACGCAAAGCTTGTCGACCATCAGCTTGCTCACTGATACGTCTCCAACGTATCTATAATTTTTTATTATCCATGCTATTATATTATCAACCTTGGATGTTTTATATGCATTTATATGCTATTTTATATGATTTTTGGGACTAACCTATTAACCTAGAGCCCAGTATAGTTTCTGTTTTTCCTTGTTTTTGAGTATTGCAGAAAAGGAAAACCAAACAGAGTCCAATTGACCTGAAATTTCATGGAGATCATTTTTGGACCAGAAGAAGCCCACAGAGTATCGGAGATGGGCTAGAAGAGTCCTGAGGCACCCACGAGGGTGGGGGCATGCCCTACCCCCTGGGCGCGCCCCCTACCTCATGGCCACCTCGGAGACCCCCCCTGACTTGTCCCCAACGCCAACACCACTTATATATACAGAAACCTCCAAAAAATAACCAAGATCGGGAGTTCTGCCGCCGCAAGCCTCCATAGCCACCGAAAACCAATCTAGACCCGTTCTGGCACCCTGCGGGAGGGGGGAATACCTCTCCGGTGGCCATCTTCATCATCCCGATGCTCTCCAGGATGAGGAGGGAGTAGTTCACCCTCGGGGTTGAGGGTATGTACCAGTAGCTATGTGTTTGATCTCTCTCTCTCTCTCTCTCTCTCTCTCTCTCTCTCTCGTGTTCTTGATTCGGAATGATCTTGATGTATCATGAGCTTTGCTATTATAGTTGGATCTTATGATGTTTCTCGCCCTCTACTCTCTTGTAATGGATTGAGTTTTCCCTCTGAAGTTATCTTATCAGATTGAGTCTTTAAGGATTTGAGAACACTTGATGTATGTCTTGCATGTGCTTATCTGTGGTGACAATGGGATATCACGTGATCTACTTGATGTATGTTTTGGTGATCAACTTGTGGGTTCAGTGACCTCGTGAACTTATGCATAGGGGTTGGCACACATTTTCTTCTTGACTCTCTGGTAAAAACTTTGGGGCACTCTTTGAAGTTCTTTGTGTTGGTTGAATAGATGAATCTGAGATTGTGTGATGCATATTGTATAATCATACCCACGGATACTTGAGGTGACATTGGAGTATCTAGGTGACATTAGGGTTTTGGTTGATTTGTGTCTTAAGGTGTTATTCTAGTACGAACTCTAGGATAGATTAAACAGAAAGAATAGCTTCATGTTATTTTACTACGGACTCTTGAATAGATCGATCAGAAAGAATAACTTTGAGGTGGTTTCATACCCTACAATAATCTCTTTGTTTGTTCTCTGCTATAAGTGACTTTGGAGTGACTCTTTGTTGCAGGTTGAGGGATAGTTATATGATCTAATTATGTTATTATTGTTGAGAGAACATGCACTAGTGAAAGTATGAACCCTAGGCCTTGTTTCCTAGCATTGCAATACTATTTGTGCTCACTTTTACCACTTGCTACCTTGCTGTTTTTATATTTTCAGATTACAAAAACCTATATCTACCATCCATATTGCGCTTGTATCACCATCTCTTTGCTGAACTAGTGCACCTATACAATTTACCATTGTCTTGGGTGTGTTGGGGACACAAGAGACTATTTGTTATTTGGTTGCAGGGTTGTTTGAGAGAGACCATCTTCATCCTACGCCTCCCACGGATTGATAAACCTTAGGCCATCTACTTGAGGGAAATTTGCTAGTGTCCTACAAACCTCTGCACTTGGAGGCCCAACAACGTCTACAAGAAGAAGGTTGTGTAGTAGACATCAAGCTCTTTTCTAGGACTGTTGCCGGGAGGTTAGCGCTTGAAGGTATATCTTTAGATCTTGCAATCGAATCTTTTAGTTTCTTGTTTTATCACTAGTTTAGTCTATAAAATAAAACTACAAAAAATGGAATTAAGGTTGCCTCATATGCTTCATCTTTTTAATGTCTTTCGTGAAAATAAGGATTCCGATAATTGTGCCAAAGTGTTAGAAGAAGAATGTATTAAAATGTTTGGCACTAAATCTTTGGATGATGAGCATGATTGCAATGTTGTTAGTATGAATTGTTTGAAAACCCATGATGCTAATGATATGCAAAGCCACAAGCTTGGGGATGCTATGTTTGATGAAGATGATATTTTTTGTCCCCCAAGTTTTGATGAGCAAATTTATTATCATGAAAGCATCCCTCCTATCTATGATGATTATTGTGATGACACGTATGCTATATAGAATAATGATATCCATGAAACTTGTCATCACAATTTTAACTTTCAATTGGATTATGGCTCACATGATAATTATTTTGTTGAGTTTGCTCCCACTACTATTCATGAGACAAAATTTGCTTATGTGGAGAGTAATAAAAATTCTATGCTTGTAGATCACGAAAAGAATGCTTTATGTGATAGTTATATTGTTGAATTCATTCATGATGCTACTGAAAATTATTATGAGGGAGGAATATATGTTTCTACGAATTACAATAATATCAAGTTTGCTCTCTATGTGCTTCAAATCTTGAAGTTATGCTTGTTTTGCCTTCCTATGCTAGTTGATTCTTGTTCCCATAAATTGTTTGCTCACAAAATCCCTATGCATAGGAAGTGGGTTAGACTTAAATGTGCTAGCCATATTCTTCATGATGCTCTCTTTATGTTTCAATTCTTATCTTTTATGTGAGCATCATTGAAATCATCATGCCTAGCTAGGGGCGTTAAACAATATCGCTTGTTGGGAGGCAACCCAACTTTATTTTTGTCCTTTGATTTTTGATCCTTTTTAGTAATAAATAATTCATCTATCCTCTTTTAGATGTGGTTTTATGTTTTAATTAGTGTTTGTGCCAAGTAGAACCTTTGGGAAGACTTGGGTGAAGTCTTTGCGATCTTGCTGTAAAAAACAGAAACTTTTGCGCTCACGAGATTAGCTGCCATTTTTTACTGGAGAGTGCGTTTAGGTTGATTCCTTTTGAAGATGATTAATAGACAAATTCCTAATGTCCAACAATTTATTTCAGAATTGTTGGGGTGACAGAAGTATTCGAAATCTCCAGATTACTACAGACTGTTCTGTTTTTGACAGATTATGTTTTCTATGTGTTGATTGCTTATTTTGATGAATCTATGAGTAGTATCAGAGGGTATGAACCATAGAGAGGTTGGAATACAGTAGATATTACACCAATATGAATTTAGAATGAGTTCACAATAGTACCTAAGTGGTTATTTATTTTCTTATACTAATGGAGCTTACAAGTTTTCTGTTAAGTTTTGTGTTGTGAAGTTTTCAAGTTTTGGGTAAAGATTCGATGGACTATGGAATAAGGAGTGGAAAGAGCCTAAGATTGAGGATGCTCAAGGCACCCCAAGGTAATATTCAAGTACAACCAAGAGCCTAAGCTTGGGGATGCCCCGGATGGCATCCCCTCTTTCGTCTTCGTTCATCGGTAACATTACTTGGAGCTACATTTTTATTCACCACATGATATGTGTTTTGCTTGGAGCGTCATTTTAGTTTCTTTTTTATTGCTTTTTTAATAAAATACCAATATCTTAAATTCTGAAATGTTAGAGAGTCTTCACATAGTTGCATAATTATTCGACTGCTCATTGATCTTCACTTATATCTTTCGGAGTAGTTTGTCGTTTGCTCTAGTGCTTCACTTATATCTTTTTAGAGAACGGCGGTGGTTCTATTTTGAAGAAATAGATGAACTCTCATGCTTCACCTATATTATTTTGAGAGTCTCTAAACAGCATGGTACGCTCCCTTCCATCATTGCTAGCCTCTTCGGTACTGTGCATTGCCCTTTCTCACCTCGAGAGTTGGTGCAAACTTCGCCGGTGCATCCAAACTCCGTGATATGATACGCTCTGTCACACATAAACCTCCTTATATCTTCCTCAAAACAGCCACCATACCTACCTATTGTGGCATTTCCATAGCCATTCCGAGACATATTGCCATGCAACTTTCCACCATTCCGTTCATCTTGACACATATCATCATTGTCATATTGCCTTGCATGATCATGTAGTTGACATCATATTTGTGGCAAGCCACCATGCATAATTTATCATACATGTCACTCTTGATGCATTGCCCATCCCGATACACCGCCGGAGGCATGCATATAGAGTCATATTTTGTTCTAGTATCGAGTTGTAATCTTTGAGTTGTAAATAAATAGAAGTGTGATGATCACCATTAATAGAGCATTGTCGCGAAAAAAAGAAAAAAAGGAAAGGCCAAATAAAAAAAGAGAAAAAAAAGAAAGGCCAAAGAAAAAAAAGAAAAAAAATAAGAAGGGACAATGCTACTATCCTTTTTCCACACTTGTGCTTCAAAGTAGCACCATGATCTTCATGATAGAGAGTCTCTTGTTTTGTTACTTTCATATACTAGTGGGAATTTTTCATTATAGAACTTGGCTTGCATATTCCAACAATGGGCTTCCTCAAATGCCCTAGGTCTTCGTGAGCAAGCAAGTTGGATGCACACCCACTTAGTTTCTTTTATTGAGCTTTCATACATTTATAGCTCTTGTGCATCCGTTGCATGGCAATCCCTACTCCTCGCATTGACATCAATTGATGGGCATCTCCATAGCCTATTGATCAGCTGTGTCAATGTGAGACTTTCTCCTTTTTTGTCTTCTCCACACAACCCCCATCATTATATCCTCGCATTGACATCAATTGATGGGCATCTCCATAGCCTGTTGATCAGCCGTGTCAATGTGAGACTTTCTCCTTTTTTGTCTTCTCCACACAACCCCCATCATTATATTCTATTCCACCCATAGTGCTATGTCCATTGCTCACGCTCATGTATAGCATGAAAGTTGAAAAAATTTGAGATTACTAAAGTATGAAACAATTGCTTGGCTTGTCATCGGGTTTGTGCATGATGAGTGCATTTTTGTGTGACGAAAATGAAGCATAGCCAAACAATATGATTTTGTAGGGATAAGCTTTCTTTGGCCATGTTATTTTGAGAAGACATAATTGATTAGTTAGTATACTTGAAGTATTATAATTTTTATGTCAATATTAAACTTTTATCTTCAATCTTTCATATCTGAACATTCATGCCACAATAAAGAGAATAAATATGTTAGGAAGCATTCCACATCAAAAATTCTATTTTTATCATTTACCTACTCGAGGACGAGGAGGAATTCAGCTTGGGGATGCTTGATACGTCTCCAATGTATCTATATTTTTTGATTGTTCCATGCTATTATATTATCAACCTTGGATGTTTTATATGCATTTATATGCTATTTTATATGATTTTTGGGACTAACCTATTAACCTAGAGCCCAGTGCCAGTTTCTGTTTTTCCTTGTTTTTTGAGTATCGCAGAAAAGAAAAACCAAATGGAGTCCAATTGATCTGAAATTTCACGGAGAACATTTTTGGACCAGAAGAAGCCCACGGAGTATCGGAGATGGGCCAGAAGAGTCCCGAGCCACCCACGAGGGTGGGGGCGCACCCCCTACCTCATGGCCGCCTAGGAGACACCCCTGACTTATCCCCAACTCCAACACCTCTTATATATACAGAAACCTCCAGAAAATAACCAAGATCGGGAGTTTCGCCGCTGCAAGCCTCCGTAGCCATCGAAAACCAATCTAGACCCATTTGGGCACCCTGTCGGAGGGGGGAATACCTCTCCGGTGGCCATCTTCATCATCCCGGCGCTCTCCATGACGAGGAGGGAGTAGTTTGCCCTTGGGGTTGAGGGTATGTACCAGTAGCTATGTGTTTGATCTCTCTCTCTCTCTCTCTCGTGTTCATGATTCGGAACGATCTTGATGTATCGCAAGCTTTGCTATTATAGTTGGATCTTATGATGTTTCTAACCCTCTACTCTCTTGTAATGGATTGAGTTTTCCCTCTGAAGTTATCTCATCGGATTGAGTCTTTAAGGATTTGAGAACACTTGATGTATGTCTTGCATGTGCTTATCTGTGGTGACAATGGGATATCACGTGATCTACTTGATGTATGTTTTGGTGATCAACTTGCGAGTTCAGTGACCTCATGAACTTATGCATAGGGGTTGGCACACGTTTTCGTCTTGACTCTCCGGCAGAAACTTTGGGGCACTCTTTGAAGTTCTTTGTGTTGGTTGAATAGATGAATCTGAGATTGTGTGATGCATATCGTATAATCATACCCACGGATACTTGAGGTGACATTGGAGTATCTAGGTGACATTAGGGTTTTGGTTGATTTGTTTCTTAAGGTGTTATTCTAGTATCAACTCTAGGATAGATCGAACGGAAAGAATAGCTTCGTGTTATTTTACAACGGACTCTTGAATAGATCCATTAGAAAGAATAACTTTGAGGTGGTTTTGTACCCTACAATAATCTCTTCGTTTGTTCTCCGCTATTAGTGACTTTGGAGTGACTCTTTGTTGCATGTTGAGGGATAGTTATATGATCTAATTATGTTATTATTGTTGAGAGAACTTGAACTAGTGAAAGTATGAACCCTAGGCGTTGTTTCCTAGCATTGCAATACTGTTTGTGCTCACTTTTACCACTTGCTACCTTGCTGTTTTTATATTTTCAGATTACAAAAACCTATATCTACCATCCATATTGCACTTGTATCACCATATCTTCGCCGAACTAGTGCACCTATACAATTTACCATTGCATTGGGTGTGTTGGGGACACAAGAGACTCTTTGTTATTTGGTTGCAGGGTTGATTGAGAGATACCATCTTCATCCTACACCTCCCACGGATTGATAAACCTTAGGTCATCCACTTGAGGGAAATTTGCTACTGTCCTACAGACATGTGCACTTGGAGGCCCAACAAAGTCTACAAGAAGAAGGTTGTGTAGTATACATCACTCATGTCTGGCGCCGGCTGGCCAGGCTGAAGGATCTTGGGGTGACCGCGCCCATGGTGATGAGGGAGTTCGTCCGGTGCCGCATTGCCCCGCTTCAGCGCCATTCCCGCCCGATGTGGGCCTTCTCCGGTAGAGAGGACCCCATGATGTTCCAGGTGTCCGCGCTTCCTCCAGAGATGCTGCACATGGTGCTCGAGCTCCTAACGGGCGACCCAGCACCGGCCACGCTTCCTGAGGAGGGTTGCCTCCTGTATTGTTGCTCGAACAAGGAGTAGTTCGTGAGGCAGATGCCCCTCTTTGATGAGTGGGGGCTGCGCCCGGCTGGCCTTGAAGGGGCCCGTGAGAACCCCATCTTGGTGGTTCCTCTGCTTGTCGCCCCCGTGGCGTGCGCGCCCCAGAGGAGGATGCAGGGGCGAATGATGTCGCTTGAAGCTATGTCGGTATTTCCCCAAAGAGGATGGGCTGATGCAGCATAGCGGTGGTAGGTATTTCCCTCAGATGTGAAACCAAGGTTATGGAACCAGTAGGAGAACCAATCAACACAAAGTAAACAACACCTGCACACAAATAACAACTTCTCACAACCCGACGTGTTAAAGGGGTTGTCAATCCCTTCCGTGGTACGGCGCCTCAAGATAGGCAAACAAACATGAGGTGAATTTGTAGTAGATAGATAGATCGAACGACAAATTAAATAAATAAGAATAAATTGCATCAAGGTATTTTTGGGTTTTTGGTTTAATAGATCTAAAAATAAATGCAAATGAAAAGTAGATCGCAAAGGCAAATATATGAGAGAGAGACCCGGGGGTCGTAGGTTTCACTAGTGGCTTCTCTCGAGAAAATAGCAAACGGTGGGTGAACAAATTACTATTGGGCAATTGATAGAACTTCAAATACTCATGACGATATCCAAGCAATGAGAATTGCATAGGCATCATGTCCAAGATTAGTAGACCAACTCCAACCTGCATCTACTATTATTACTCCACACATCCACCGCTATCCAGCATGCCTCCAGTGTATTAAGTTCATGGAGAAACGGAGTAATGCAATAAGAACGATGACATGATGTAGACAAGATCTATCTATGTAGAGATAGACCCCATCGTTTTATCCTTAGTAGCAACGATACATACGTGTCGGTTCCCTTTGTGTCACTGGGATCAAGCACCATAAGATCGAACCCACTATAAAGCACCTCTTCCCTTTGCAAGATAAATAGATCAAGTTGGCCAAACAAAACCCAAATATCGGAGAAGAAATACGATGCTATAAGAGATCATGCATAAAAGAGATCAAAGAAACTAAAATACTTTCATGGATATAAAAAGAGATAGATCTGATGATAAACTCAAAGTTCATCGGATTCCAACAAACACATCGCAAAAGAGTTACATCATATGGACCTCCAAGACACCATTGTATTGAGAATCAAGAAAGAGAAAGGAAGCCATCTAGCTACTAACTATGAACCCGAAGGTCTACAAAGAACTACTCACGCATCATCGGAGAGGCACCAATGGAGGTGGTGAACCCCATCTGAGATGGTGTCTAGATTGGATCTGGTGGTTCTGGACTCTGCGACGGCTGGATGAATATTTTGTCGACTCCCCTAGGGTTTCTGGAATATTGGGGTATTCGTAGAGAAAAGAGGCGGTCCGGGGGCACCCGAGGTGGGCACAACCTACCAGGGCGCGCCTGGGCCTCCTGGTTGCTTGTGCTCTTCACGAAGCACCCCCAGGCGCAGCCAGGGCCCATTATGTTCCTTCTGGTCCATTAAAAATCTCCGTAAAGTTTCGTGGCATTTGGACTCCGTTTGATATTGATTTTCCGCTATGTAAAAACATGGAAAAAATAGCAACTGGCACTTGGCACTATGTCAATAGGTTAGTACCAAAAAATGATATAAAATGATTATAAAACATCCAAGATTGATAATATAACAACATGGAACAATCAAAAATTATAGATACGTTGGAGACGTACCAGCATCCCCAAGCTTAACTCCTACTCGCCCTCGAGTAGTGAAGTGATAAAAATAGATTTTTTGATGTGGAATGCTGCCTAACATGTCATATCATATTCTTTTCTTTATAGCATGGACATTCGGACTTTTATATTGTCCAAAGCAATAGTATAGTTTTGACATGATAATTTAAATACTCAAGCATATCAACAAGCAACCATGTCTTTCAAAATATCATTGCTAAAATAAGTTATCCCTAGCCCATCATGCTCAACCATTGATCCATTCATGAGACACACTCGCATATTAGCTACACCCAATACTCAAGTACGATCATATTTCCTCCTAGTCGGTGCTTTTATAAGAGAATATGGAGACTCAAATTCAAAAAAGTTGCATAAAGTAAAAGAAAGGCCCTTCGTAGAGGGAAGTAGGGATTTCTAGAGGTGCCAGAGCTCAAAGCGAAAAACTTAGAGATAAAAGCATTTCGGGAGGTGTATCCATCCCACCAATGAAAACGACTTAGAGTTCCCAATACTTTCCATGCATAGATATATCATACGCATTTCCCAAATAGAAAATAAAGTTTATTCCTTTTTCCATCATACTTTCACTTTCCATGGCTAGTTGTATCCACGGTTGCCCTCCATACCAACACTTTCCAAGCAATTTAATATTTGACAACATAAAGTAAATTCATTTTTTCATTTCGGGACTGGGCATCCCTAATACCTTTGCCTTACTCTCGTGCAATGACAAGTGAATAAACACTCATCTTGAGAATAACACATCTAGCATGGAAAATATTAGCCACCCCTCACTGCTCCGCGAGCGAAACGAACACACAAAAGAGAAGTTTATTTTGAAAATTAGAGATGGCACATGCAAATTTCCTTAGAACGGCAAAAGAATACAGCATATAGGTAGATATAGTGGACTCATGTGGAAAAACTGGTTTAAAGGATTTTTGATTCACAAGTAGAGATCATACTTAGTGCAAAATGAAGGCTAGCAAAAGATTGAGAAGTGACCAACCAAGAAATAGATAATCTCATAAGCAAGCATTAAGCATAGTTAACACCGAATAATGCACCATAAGTAGGATATAATTTCATTGCATGACTATTGACTTTCGTGCTTGCATAGGGAATCACAAACCTTAACACCAATATTCTTACTAAAGCATAATTACTCATCAACATGACTCACATATCACATCATCATATCTCAAAACTATTACTAAGAATCAAGTTTATTTTGTCCAATGATCTTCATGAAAGTTTTTATTATATCCTTCTTGGATATCTATCACTTTGGGACTAATTTTCATGTGTTGCTTTTGACAAGCTCAAACAAATATAAGTGAAGATCATGAGCATAATATTTCTTTCTTTCTCTCAAATTAATTTAAGTGAAGCAAGAGAGAATTTCTTGAAAATTTTACTAACTCTCAGATAAATATAAGTGAAGCAAGATATAATTTCTTCAAAGAAAACACTAAGCACACCATGCTCAAAAAGATATAAGTGAAGCACTAGAGCAAGTCCATAGCCCATAAAAATTTAAGTGAAGCATAGAGAGGAATTCTAACAAGTCATGACATAATTTTGGCTCTCTCAAATAGGTGTGTCCAGCAAGGGATCAAGATTTAAAACACAAAATAAAACAAGCAAAGACTCATATCATACAAGACGTTCCAAGCAAAACACATAGTATGTGACGAATAAAAATATAGCTTCGAGTAAAATACCGATGGTCGTTAGAAGAAAGAGGGGATGCCACTGGGGGCATCCCCAAGCTTAATTGGTTGCTCATTTTTGGATAATAGCTTGGGATGCTGGGGCATCCCCAAGATTAGGATCTTCTACTCCTTATTCCTTCATCCATCGTAAGATAACCCAAAACTTGAAAACTTCAATCACACAAAACTCAACAAAACCTTCGTGAGATCCATTAGTATAAGAATAATAAATCACTACTATAAGTGGTGTATCAAACCAATTCATATTTTGTTCTTGCATTATATCTACTATATTCCAAGTTTTCTATGTAAAAAAATCATCAAAGAAAACCATAGGAACATCAAAATAAGCACGCAATGCAAAGAAAACAGAATCTATCAAAACATAATAGTCTGTGGCAATCTGACTATTTCGAATACTTCTATAACTCCAAACATTCTGAAAAAATTAGGACGGCCTGAGAAATTTGTATTTCGATCTACTGCGAGTGGAATGGGTATTTTCTCGCTCTCTGGTAAAAAATGAAAATTATTTTCGCGAGCGCAAAAGTTTCTGTTTTTTCAGCAAGATCAAACTACTATCACCCAAGAAGATCCTAAAGGCTTTACTTGACACAAACACTAATTAAAACATAAAAACACAATCATAATAGTAGCATAATTGTGCTAACACTCAAAAATAGGAAGCAAAAAAGAAAAAAAATAGATTTTATTCATTGGGTTGCCTCCCAACAAGCGTTATAGTTTTACGCCCTTAGCTAGGCATAAAGCAAGGATCTAAGTTTTTTTCACCTTTGGTTCGAGATCCATAAGATGCCCTCATGATTGATTCATATGGTTGCCTAATTCTTGTTCTAGGGGAGTGTTCCATACCCTTCCTCAAAGGAAATTGGAACTTAATATTGCCTTATTTCATATCAATCACGGCACCGATAGTGTGTAAAACGGTCTACCTAGAATAATTGGACAAGACGGATTGCAATCAATATCAAGAATAATAAAATCTAAGGGCACATAATTTCTATTTGCAAGAATAAGAACATCATTAATTCTTCCCATAGGCTTTTTTAATAGTGGAATCCTCCAAGTGCAAATTCAAAGAACATTCTTCAAGATCTATAATACCAAGCACATCACATAAAGATTTTGGAATAGTAGAAACACTAGCACCCAAGTCACACAAAACAAAACACTCATAATTTTTAATCTTGACTTTGATAGTAGGTTCCCATTCATCATGCAATTTTCTAGGAATTGAAACTTCTAATTATAACTTTTCTTCTAAAGATTTCATCATAGCATCAATAATATGTTTAGTAAAAGCTTTACTTTGTTCATAAGCATGGGATGAATTCATCATGGATTGCAACAAAGAAATAAAATCAATCAAAGAGCAACTATCATAATTAAAGTCTTTGTAATCCAAAAGAGTGGGCACATCACTAGCTAAAGTTTTGACCTCTTCAAACCCACTTTTATCAATTTTCTCAACAAGATTTTCACCCTCCGAAATAGCGGGACTCCTTCTAGCTAAAGGTGACTCTTCTCAAGTCCCTTTTTCATCAATCTTAACATTACTAAACAAGGAATCAACAGAAGAAACACCAATCATATTAAGATCTTCATCACTTTTATCTTCTAACGAGATTGGTTTAGCGGCCATTTGATTTACTAAGGTGGCTTGTGCATCGGATATTTTTCCTAGCAAACTTTAAGCAAAAGCATACTTAGATTGGAGATTGCAAACTTCTCTACTATCATCAAGTTGTTTTGTGGTAGCATCCAACATAACAGAGTGCTCCTTAAGTTCTTCGGTAGAATACTTATTATGCACAAATTGTGTAGTCATATATTCCTTAGTACTTTTCTCAATTTCAAGCAAAATATTGGGGTAAGGAACTTCATAATATTTTCTTTGAGGCATCATGACTACGCAAACAAGATTGCACTCAAAATAGATCCGGCAAGAAAACGGCGAAAGGAAAAGGAGGGGCGAATAAAACGGCAATTTTTGTGAAGTGGGGGAGAGGAAAACAAGTGGCAAATGGAAAATAATGTAAATTGCGAGGAGATGAGATTTATTTTATTAGGAACCTGGTATATGTTGAAGATCCTCCCTGGCAACAGCGCCAAAAATTCCTTTTGTTGTCGCTTTAAGCTACGTCGGTATTTCCCCAAAGAGGAAGGAATGATGCAGCATAGTGGTGGTAGGTATTTCCCTCAATGTGAAACCAAGGTTATCGAACCAGTAGGAGAACTAGCAACACAAAGTAAACAACACCTACACACAAATAACAACTTCTCGCAACCCGACATGTTAAAGGGGTTGTCAATCCCTTCCGGGGTACGACGCCTCAAGATAGGCAAACGGACGTGAGGTGAATTTGTAGTAGATTGATAGATCGAACGACAAATAAAATAAATAAGAATAAATTGCATCAAGGTATTTTTGGGTTTTTTGGTTTAATAGATCTGAAAATAAATGCAACGGAAAAGTAGATCGCAAAGGCAAATATACGAGAAAGCGACCCGGGGGTCGTAGGTTTCACTAGTGGCTTATCTCAAGAAAAACAGCAAATGGTGGGTGAACAAATTACCGTTGGGCATTTGATAGAACTTCAAATACTCATGACGATATCTAGGCAATGATCATTACATAGGCATCACGTCCAAGATTAGTAGACCGACTCCTGCTTGCATCTACTACTATTACTCCACACATCGACCGTTATCCAGCATGCATCTTGTGTATTAAGTTCATGGAGTAATGCAATAAGAACGATGACATGATGTAGAAAAGATCTATCTATGTAGAGATAGACCCCATCATTTTATCCTTAGTAGCAACGAGACATGCGTGTCGGTTCCCTTTCTGTCACTGGGATCAAGCATCCTAAGATCGAACCCACTACAAAGCACCTCTTCCCATTGCAAGATAAATAGATCAAGTTGGCCAAACAAAACCCAAATATCGGAGAAGAAATACGAGGCTATAAGCAATCATGCATAAAAGAGATCAAAGAAACTCAAATAATTTCATGGATATAAAAAGATAGATCTGATCATAAACTCAAAGTTCATCAGATCCCAACAAACACAACACAAAAAGAGTTACATCATATGGATCTCCAAGAGACCATTGTATTGAGAATCAAGAGAGAGAGAGAGAGAGGAAGCCATCTAGCTACTAACTACGCACCCAAAGGTCTACAAAGAACTACTCACGCATCATCAGAGAGGCACTAATGGAGGTGTTGAACCCCATCTGAGATGGTGTCTAGATTGGATCTGGTGGTTCTGGATTCTGCGGCATCTGGATTAATATTTTGTTGACTCCCCTAGGGTTTCTGGAATATTGGGGTATTTATAGAGCAAAGAGGCAGTCCGGGGGGCACCCGAGGTGGGCACAACCCGCCAGGGCGCGCCTGGGCCTCCTGGCGCGCCCTGGTGGGTTGTGCTCTCCTCGGAGCACCCCCCAGGCGCAGCCGGGGCCCATTATCACTACTAAAGGATGCTGCTAACGCAACACTACGATCAGAGACCCTTCGAGAAACTGTGTGCGATGCCATAATCGCAAACGGTGCTGTATGAAAACCGCCAGAAATGATGCAAAACGTTTGCGATGAATGATACATCAAACACGGTTCAAATTATAGTTGCATGTGTGATGAGGGGCATACGGTTGACCTGTACAAATTGTTTGCGATGAGATAGAACATAGATGCAGGCGGCCATATCAATGTGTGTGCGATATACGGCATACAATTCGCTCTGATGAACTATTTGCTATTAGGGAGTGCAACATAAACGGTTAGCCAGATCAAGGTGTGTGTGATATAGGGCATACGGTTCACTCAGATGAACTATTTTCGATTAGCGAACGCAACAGAAACGGTTCAACTTAACAACATGTGTGTGATACGTGGCAAACAGCCGACTCGGCTGAACTGTTTGCGATGAGAAATTACAACACAGATGGTTAATACAATTAGTTCATGTGCGATTATGTGTGTACAAAAAACTTTGAAAATGCAAACTAGTTGCTTGCGGTCGCTAGGAGTATCGCACATGATGTGTCTGCGAGTATTCGTGTGTGATGATTAGTAAGTTACACATATGTTTCCTTATGTTAACACTTGTGTGATAAATAACACGTGGCACCGGATACGGTATTCGGGTTGTTTGTGTGCTCCACTTAGTCTTCCCGCGCTCCAGCGAATGCTTCCCGCGCTCCACATGGATGAAATGTAAAATCCACGCCTATTCCCTCACCAATTTCCCGCCACTAGCTAACGACTTGCTGCATATAACCCAGGCGGTAACGCACCACCGCGACACTCTGCGAAGATCTAGTCCTCACCCATCTACCATTAGTTATTCCAAGCATGCCAGGCAACGACCAAAGCTTCGACGTCGACGCCTACCTGCATTACATCTTCGGCGAGGAGAACGAGACGGAGCAGGTCGGGAAGCAAGAGCTTCATCGGCCGGTGCAGGCACCATGGCCCATCGGCAGCGATATCGATGTCACAGTCCTTGGGAGCACAATCGACATATTGCAGAGGAGGTGTGATGAGCAGTTTTCCATCCATCGTGTAAAAGATCCAGAGCTGCTCGGTGACATGATCGATGACCCACCCGAAGAGCCGCCGTCACCAATGCTCATCGAGAGCCTGATGCCCCATAAGGAATGGGCAGAGGACCTCTGCAATTCAGTCAAGATAAAGGCAGCCTACGGCTTCATCATTGCCCGCGGCGGCCGTGTCAACCTCGATCCCGATGATGTGGTGGCCAGGCTCGAGCGCATCCTTGGCAGAGTTGTCATCCCCGACGAAGTAGAACATCACCAACGTGATATTTTGAGGATGCAGGTGATCGATGGAATTTGCTACCAGGCCAGAGACATGGAAATGGAGCGGTTCTGCGGAGTTGTCATGTGTGCGATTGCACGCTGTCAAGCTCTTCTGGAAGAGGCCCAGCATCCCCAAGAGCCTCCCAGCGCCAGTAGCTCTGTAGGCGGAGGCGGGTTGGGATACTCGGAGTGAACGGCCGCAAGGGTGCTATGCTGATCATGGAGTCCGGGAAGACCATCGTCGGAAGGCCGCCAGCTCAGCCTTTTAGCTTAGATTTTATTATAATTGTAAGCATATGTAGGTCGTGAGTGTGCTGGGCCTTGCCGGATTTGGCATTTTAAATTATCCTGAATATGTAAGACAATTATTAAGAATTATTAATAGTTGCCATTGTAACTTTGCCTCAATGCCGAGCAGAGCACGTGCAGGGATGCCAGAGCGGAACGCGCCGTGGCCACCTCAACGGCGAGAAACCACGTGGCCAACCTTCTACCATCAATAAATTTTGACCTTGTTTCTCATCACATTGCGGATTACAACGCAATAAGTAATTGCAAATCTTTTCACACCTATGAAACTAATATGTGTTCACACTTAGCACTAGGCTATAAAAACTACCCACTCGAAAATTACTTCACAGTTCCTCTCCTCATCACCCACAAAACTGGTTTTCTCTGTCAAGTCGTTCCGCCATGACCGGCAGGAGGAGTTTAGGGTGGACATATAACCAGGCAGCACAGACCAAGGCCGCGGAAGCACTAGAGAGGTCCCGCCGCGAAGCCGCAGCCGCAGCAGAGATGTCCGGGCGCGCCGCGGAGCCCTCAAACGAGCTCTCACGGGCATGTGAAGGCTCTCACAAGCGCATTCGCGGCGTCGGCCATCGCGAGGAGCCAGCGTTCCTGAAGTCCTTCGCCGGCGACGATGACATTCTCGATGGCGTCACTACGCAGCAGGAGCTGGTCAACATCTTGATGAAGCTGCTCAAGATCAGTGATGCCTCGGTTGACAAGGCGACCGGCCTCATCGAGCAGCTCATGGATGACAATGCGAAGCTCCTCGAGTTGGTCACCGAGAAGGAGGAGGAGGCCGCCGGCTGGAAGATGCTGCATGAGCAGAGCAGTGCCTCAGAGATGACGCTGAAAGCAGTTGTCGAGGAACTGATGGGTGGCTTGAGGAAGCTCCGGATCGAGCGCAAGCAGGAGGTGGAGGAATACGTTGCTGCTTTCAAGCAAAGTCGTGAGGAATTGAAGAAGGAGCTGGAGGATTTCGCCGCCCGGCGATCCATCGACGAGTAGAGATAGTAGCGACCCATATCGTTGTCTGCAATTTCCTTCTACTCTTGCCCCCGTGTCTTCCGGGCTTTGCTGCATGTGGCATTTTAAATTATTCGGAATATGTAAGACAATTATTATGTGCACCATTGTAAATTTGTCGTTGTATTATCCGTTGCCATTTTATTTGTGGCTGTATTATCCGTTGCCCTATGTGGAAATTTAAATTAGGCTGGAATACTAGTTGAGAACATGAACAAAGAAAATGCTGCCATGGGATCACAAGCGAACACCCTCTGTCCAGGTGCTTTAATTAACCCATTAATGGAGAAGTTGTGAGCGAGGCGGGCGACGGCTGGTGCATGGAGGTCAAAGAGCTCGCTTCCCGGTGAGCATGGGTGGCCTTGTTGCTCGCACATGTCCTGTCGAGCCTACGAGGTGGACATGATGCACGCGTCCCATTGAGCCTGCACGATGGACTGCTCACACGCGTCCCGT
The DNA here is from genome assembly GCF_018294505.1 of Triticum aestivum. Taxonomy (NCBI): domain Eukaryota; kingdom Viridiplantae; phylum Streptophyta; class Magnoliopsida; order Poales; family Poaceae; genus Triticum; species Triticum aestivum. The sequence continues at coordinate 282,448,022 of NC_057812.1, read as the reverse complement.
CGAGCCTGCATGGCGGACTTCTCGCGCTCGTCCCGTCTAATCAAACAACTGCACGCACGCCATGGAGTATGGTTAAATTTCAACAAGGTAAATATAATACAACCATTTACGATATTAACGTGTCAGCTTTTTGTTTCAAAAAGGACTTCGTTGGCTACTAATGTGTGTGCCAAGTTTCATGTTTTTGGTGACTTTTTTATTTACTGGGATTTTAAAACCGAGATTCTCATTGTTTCAGGACGATGACAAGTTTGTAATTCATTCTCATTCCTTAAATGCGACCTAAACATGCACCCAATGACACATGTACGATTTCCCACCCATTTTGCTTCACTGGAGCATGTGGTTGTAGTTCAAATTTGAATTATGGACTACACTAAATGCATAGAAAACTTAGTAATTAGTATTATATATATACAATGGCCAAACGAACCTTGAACAGTTTCAAATTTCAGCCGACACTCCTGTTATTCTATGTTGCCTGTAGAAAACAAAGTTCAAGGAGAGAAGAGGCATCAATTATCATTTCGCCCACAAGAGGGGCATGTTTCCCTACTGGAACCACGAGGGTTGCGATAGCCTCCGGTTTGTAAAAGGCATGTAATATAGCTTCACCCAAATTGGACAATTATATATACCATTAGTGACACCATGCCAAGTTTCTTGATTTCCTGGTGAGTTTTGGATTTACAGACATTTAAAAACCTATATTCGCAATGTTTGTGGCCAGGCCAGGATGGCAAGACGATTGAATTTGTTCCCATTCGTTCCATGGGACCTAAACATGCACCCCAAGGAAACATGTACGTTTTTTCTAGCCATTTTGGTGCACTGGAGCATGTATTTGTAGTTCGGATTTGAATGATGGACATTAAATGCCTAGAAAACTCAATTAATGAATAAAAAAGGTGAAACGAACCCTGAAAAATTTCAAAGTTCAGCGCGAATCTCCAGTTGTTCTGTGTCGTGTGTAGAAGGACATACGAGGCTAGAAGAGGGAGTGATTGTCATTTGGCCCACAAGGGGACACGTTTCCCTATCGAAACCACGAGGGTTCTGGTGGAATGCTCCGATTTGTAAGAGGTTTGTAATAAAGCTTGGCCCAAATTGGCAATGTTTTTACCACGACATATATGTGCCATGACATGACACCTTGCCACCTTTGACGACTTTCTGGTGAGTTTAGGATTTATGGGGACTTAAAAACTGAGATTCAAAATGTTTGAGGAAGAGCCAGGACACCGGTATGGTTGTAATTCGTTCCCATTCCTAGCATGACACCTAAACATGCACCCAAGGACACATGTATAATTTTTCTAGCTATTTTGGTGAACTGGAGCATGTATTCATAGTTCAGATTTGAATTATGGACATTAAATGCCTAGGAAACTCAATTAGTGTATAAAAAGGGAACCCTGAATAAGTTTAAATTTCAGAACGGATATCCTGTGGTTCCATGTTGCCCGTGGAAGAAAATACATGGCGAAAAGAGGCAGTGATTACGTTTCACCCACAAGGGGAACACGTTTCCCCATCAGAACCATGAGGCTTCTTTGAGAGAAGCTCCAGTTTTTGTAAGAGGTTTGTAATAAAGCTTGGCCCAAATTGGACAATGTTTTTACCACGACATATATGTGCCATGACGTGACACCATGCCACCTATGATGACTTTCTGGTGAGTTTGGGATTTATGGGGACTTAAAAACCGAGATTCGAAATGTTTAAGTACGAGCCATGACACCAATACGGTTGTAATTCGTTCCCATTCGTGGCATGGGACCTAAACATGCACCCAAGAACACATGTATAATTTTTCTAGCCATTTTGGTGAACTGGAGCATGTATTTGTAGTTTGGATTTGAATTATGGACGTTAAATGCCTAGGAAAATTAATTAGTGTATAAAAAGGCCAAACGAACCCTGAATAAGTTTAAATTTCAGCACAGACATCCTGTCGTTCCATGTTGCCCGTAGAAGAAAATACAAGGTGAAAAGAGGCAGTGATTACATTTCGCCCACAAGGGGGACACGTTTCCCTATCGGAAGCACAAGGCTTCTTTGAGAGAAGCTCCTGTTTGTAACAGGCTTGTGATAAAACTTGCGCCATAATGGACGAAAAAAATTCCTTGACATATAAGTGCAATGTCATGACACCATGGCAGGTTTCACGATTTTCAGCTTAGTTTTGGATTTTCAGGGATTTAAAAACTGAGGTTCTTCTCACGAAATGTTTTCAAGTAGCACACGGTTCACTCACGAAAGCCGATATTCAATGAAAACTTCGTGGAAACCATATTTTAAAGTTTCATAAAAATCTGACGAAAAAATGTGGGATGTTAAGAAGGTGATGTTTTATTGCGACACAAAACTTCAAGTTGAAAAACATTACGAGATGTGAGCTATGAAAAAGACAAATTCTGCCATGAATAGTGACATTACTATTCGGCACTATTCAACACTGATTGTGTCTTTTTCATAGCTCACATCTCTTATTATGTTTCAACTTGAAATTTTTGTGTGCCAATAAAACATCATCCTCTTAACATCCCGTATTTTTTGAAACTTTAAAACATCTTTTTCTCATGGTTTTCACCGGTTTCCACCGAATGTTGGTTTCCGTATGATATCACCCCCCCTGATGCGCGCTCGATCTGGGTCCTGCATTCTGACTGGCCAGAACCCAAACCCCATAGATCGTACGTGTGCACCGTTGGATGCTCCCAGATCGAACGGCAACCCTGAGCCCTTTCGAAAACACATGCAGTACATGGGTAAGCACTGTGCGCATGCGTCGTGTAGCTCACGCTTCCTTCTCTACTACGTTTTCATTCAAAACAGGCTACCGTTTCTCGCCACTCCTCTCATCAGTTTCCTACCTCTTCTCCCAGATATGCATGATGTAGATGTTCGTTTAATTCTTATAGTTCATCTCATCCAAAATCAATTAGTTTTGAAAAAACTATTTTAAGATTCATGGAATTGTGCATTGTAAAGGTAAAAACAAAAAGTGACAATTCATTTAGAAAAAAAGGTTTGTGCAATTAAGATATGGAAGATTCTAGAGAACAAAGGAGAAGTGCTTGTGTTTAGAGGTTTGTGCATTATGCTTAAGTTCAACCATGGAGTCTTCTATATTGTACATGTGGCAGAATCTGGTGGAATGTAGATGATATCCAATGGCTAGTAGTGCTCGAATTTGCCATCTCTGTACCGTCGGATTGGCTTCATCCAATGAGCAACCACTACAAAAAAATACACTTCCGTGATGATACGTGTTTGTCACAGTAGGTCGCTTTTTTGTCATGCATGTACATCCATGACAAATTTATGACAGAACCAAGATAGTCATACATGTGCTATCGTAGAAGTGTTCCATGACATTGCCAAAATTATCATCACGGAAGTGTCCTCTTCCATGACGATAAATCGTGCGTCACAGAAGTGCTTTCATCAAGGGTGACCGACACGTGGCATCCACCGTAACGGAATGTCGTTAAGCTATCGGATCGGGTTTTGGATCCGATAACCCGTTAACAGCCCCGACCAATGGGAAATTTCCACATGTAAAATTCTTATTGGCCAGACGAAACACATGTCATTTCGTCAGTTGGTCAGATAGGCGCCTATGATACATCGACACGTGGCACGGCCCAACAGAGGCCCATTCCTATGAAAAGGCCGGCCCGTTTGACTTGGTCAAAAGCTGGCGGGCCGGCCCATGGAAAGCCTGTTAACGACCTATTCGCATATAGCCCATTTATAGCCCGCTAACCCAAGGCCCGTTACGCCCTATCTGAATTAGGCCCAGTACCATCATCTGGGCCATCCAATATGATTCCAGCCCATTTTCACTTCTGGCCCATGTATGGCCCATGACGTCTTTCGGCCCATATGAGGCCCTATGTAACTCTTGGCCTATTAACGGCCCGTGGTGAAACTGGCCCGTAATGAACAGTGTATCTCTTTACATTCATTAACGGCCCGTGGTAAAACTGGCCCGTAATGAACAATGTATCACTTTATACCCATTAACGTCCCGTTATTCCGTTGGGCCGTTTCCAGCCCATGTTATCTTTCGGCCTTCTCAGAGCCCATTTATTCTTGGGCTCATTTCCAGCATTCGTTTACTTACGGCCCGTTACTGTCATTTTCTGCTTGTGGGCCAAATTCAGCCCATGGTTATAGTCGGCCCGTTTGTGGTCCGTTAATACGTTGGGCCGTTTTCATAGCATCATCAAATACGGCCTATTAACGATGGCCCGTTACAGTCGGTCCATGAACAGATGATTCCAACTCTAGACCATTTACAACCATAATGCGGCCTGTTATTGGCCCATGTTTGGCCAATCGATCATACGGCCCGTATAAGGCCCATTGATGATACGGCCTGTAGAAGGCCCATTGTTTCTACGGCCCGTAGAAGGCCTACTGTTTCTACGACCCGTAAAAGGCCCACTGTTTCTACGGCCCGTAGGAGGCCGAGTGTCACTACAGTAAATATTAGCCCATGGTTATTGTGGCCTAGTTTTAAAAAATAGGTTATTGCAGCCACTAGTTTACCGCGGAAAAAGAACTGCAATGACTACAAGCAAACAAATAAACAAGACAACAAGGAAATAAATAAGCAAGCAACTAACGCTAGGCTATCACGGCTATTACACATATTACATCCACTGGGCATCAAAGTTCGCCACTAGTGCAAATATAGGGAACAAAGCAGCATATCATATACACTGGCCGTCAAAATTGGCCACAAGTGCAAATAAACGCAGCAGCAAAACAAGAGAATAACTGAAACAACTTCAGAAGAGCTCAAGAAACGTTATCCTGGGTATCCACCATGCTGGCAATAAGCTTAGCAAGCTGATTAGCTTTGTCCTGTTTGGCGCTAAAATCCTCCAACGCTTGCTGTTGCACCAGAAAGTATGCATTTGAATGCTCCAGGGACTTCCGCAGTCCTTCCGCTTCTTGTCACAACACAGCTGATCAATGTCTTTCATCTTGTAGTTGAGACTCAACAAACCGAACTGATTCAGACAGTGAGTTTGAATAGCTTGTGCAAGCGGTAGTGGCCAATAACTCCAACACTAAAGCAAGACAGGATGTGTCACTATCCTGAACCTTATCTGCATTACTTCCTTTACCATTGCTTAATAAGGCACTCTTCCCCAATATTATGTCAGCATTCTAAAAGAAGAAACAAGCAGACACATAACAAGTTTAGCAGTACTAGTATATGGAACTCATTTTGGTGAACCAGTTCATTAGTAAGGTGGACAGGATTAAACTACCAAGTCTTCTATTGCCAAGTACTAGTACATAATAAAAGCATCAAACAAATATATATCTATGTCCTATGGTAGCAATGGAATCCTAAATTAGAACAGTTGTTCTTCAGGTTTAGGCACTTGTTCTACATGAACAGAGTACAGTAATACGCAAGAATATAATACTTAAAAATAGAAAATGATCTCATAGGCCTTACCACATTCTTGGTTCGGGACTAGTACAGAACAAGGCGTTCCCAGTCATCGTCCAGTAAATGTGTCTCGGGAGAACATAAGGGAATTTGATGAGTTTCTTTGCCGGTGAAGTATGTTTTCTTCAGGTAATTCCGATACTGCCACCAAGCATTCTTGAAGATATCAAAGGTATTAGCACAGGTTACCTCATCCTGAGTTTCCAAATCGGTCCTTCTCTATAGAGAAAAATGGGAAAATTTGATGTATTATAACCATCATGGAGGTAGGATGTATGGGACAAAGCAAAGTAATTGCCATGAATAACATTACTTACACATAACTCCTGGACAAACACCTGCAACTAGAATTTTCGTTCATCTTCAGTATAATATTTCCAAGATGGGAAGATACGCACATCCAATGCGATAGATGCTAAACTACGACTAGTTGGTCGTGCTTCCTCCACAGGAATAGGCATACTAACTGGTGGAGTTGGGGTTCGCCGTGATAGTACTGGCCCTTTGGGCACTGGAGCTGCCTTACTAACTGCTCTTGCTTGGGAGCTCTATGGTGGAGATGGTGCTGTGTCAACAGGAACTGGGCTACTATCGGCTGGGGTTGGGGTTAGATTGGGTGAAGCTAGTTCTCTGTCCATCGTAGTAGGGGTACAATCTGCGAGAGTTTGGGTTATGTGTGGTAAGGCTGGTTCTTGTGCATGTACAACCGGGGTGCCATCTCCACCAAGAGGTAGCACTGTTTTATTTGAAGACCGTGTTTTTAGTCTGTTAGATACTGGCATCACCGGCTCCAATTCAAATGGCTGATAAACAGGAAACATAGTTGAATGTACAGACATTGTATGAGAGACAGATGCAATGGATAGTGTGGAAAAAAGAGGGCATGAAATAGTTGACATGTATATTGTTTAACTAAAACGGATAGCATGACATAATTTCACATATATGATGTCTATCTAAACTGGATAGCATAGCATAACATAATTCAAATATATGATGAATAACTAAACAGGATCGCCTGACATAATTCACCTACATGTTATCTAAGTAACCAGGATCGCATCATTTAATTCACATATATGATTTATATGCTAAACAGAGGGAATTCAATATGATGTCTGAACTAAGAACATGGTGTTGAATATTGTGTATATGATGTCTAAACTATGCAATGCAAGACACCGTATGCATGATATGAGCAGTATAACCGTGCCAAGTTAGAGCATACACCTCAGTGGGGGAATAGGACTGGTCATCTGTCTCAGAATCCATCCCTGAGGAGCTATCGGGACCCAACAAAAGATCTTCTTCGATAGGTAGCACTGTCTGCTCTGAAGGCCTTGTTTTCACTCCAGATTTTTCCATCTCCCACCCAAATGGCTGATTCACAGGAAGAGTAGTTTAATGTACAAACATTGTCGACAAATGGAAATGTAATAAAGAAAAGGATGGGCAAGATAGCATTCAAATATATGATGCCTGGTTAAACAGGATGGCATTGCACATTTCACATATATCATGGCTGGCTAAAAGACATGAGACTGCATAATTCCCATATATGATATAGAAACTAAACAGGTGGCATTACAGAACATGTCTAAACTAAGCAGATGACATATATGATGTCAAAAGTAGGCACTGCAAGGCAACATATGCATGATATGACTAACATCATCATGCCAAGGTAGAGCAAACACCTTAGGGGGTAAATAGGAGTGGTCAGCGGTGTCCGAATCCGCCTCAGAACAGATATCTTCCTCTGGATTACAATCTGGAGAGGGGTGGGGAGGGTTTGCCATTGAACCCACCATGGAGCGATGTCTGCATGACATTGTATTGCCACGTAAAACTCTTCTCTTTTTCTCTACATGTTCAGCATGATTGTGTACAATATCTGACATGCATACGAAAAAAATATGGTGAGATTATGTAAGGAGAGCATGCAGAAATTTAGAGTGATGGTAACAACCAGTGGATCGATGTTTTTCCGTCGAACCAAAATAGCCCTAATGGATCGACGTGAATGTATAGTAATAAGTGATGCAACAAGTGTACAACCTCTTTTCCGTAGCCGTGTCGATCTCAGCATCATTGGGTTGGTCGCTGAAGCAGTTGATGCAGAGGTGGCTGTCGGGGGTGTGGAGGAAGATCTGAGGAATCTGTAGACGGCTTCCAGGGCACTTCTCTGTTGTGATGGATCGTTCTGTCGTTGGAGCAGCTCCGGTGAGCCATAAGACGTCAAGGCTAAAGCAGCACAAGACAGACATCATCAATCTCAAGTGGGATTATAATAGCATTTCCAATAGATGATGTAAAATGGATGTAAAATTAACATCACCAAAAACCACCTGACTACAACAGATGAGGTAAAAACTATTGACTCTGAATTTAACTGTCGAAACTAAAATTTACTGTGGAATCTGAATGCTACTGTCGAAACTGAATGCAATGGTAGCAGAGAGGCACTTGACATGTAGTTTAGGGAGGGCCTGCAGTTCATCTTCAACCTGCACCCACCTGAGCTGCCAGCCACCACCGGCCGAACCGCCAGCCCCAGCGCCGCCTCGCCGCCCCGAAACAACTCGCCACCGCCGCCCCGGCCAGCCCTCTAGGCCTCCGCCCCCCCCACCCTGAACCCTAAGATAGATAGTGGGGTACCTCTCTGGCGAGCCCCCGTCCCCGCTGCAGGTGGTTCTTCCTTAACTCCGGCGAGCCCCCCCAACCCCTAAAATTTGACTGACCCAAAAGTCGATTCAGCCGATTGAAGAGTGGCGTAATCGGAGCAGAGCAGCAGCACGAGCGAGGGGGAGAGCAGCAGCAGCAGCTGGGCGAGTGAGCGATCGAGCGAGAGCCGGAGCAGCAGCAGCAGATCCGGCTGGTATGGATACCGCCGCCGAAGGGGCCTCGCACTGGGGGGAGCCGCCGTGGAGATGTCGCCCGCGGCGCCGGCTTCAAGGTAGCCGCTCCATGGGGGTGCGGGATGGAGCACCTACGGCGCCGGGAGGTCGAGTTAAGGAGAAGGTGCGATGCGATGAGTGTACAACCTCTTTGGTGGCTCTGAGTAGGCCTCGGCTTCGTCCGAGGAGTCGGTGAGGATGCTGCGGTTCCGGTGGAGCAGGTTAAGGCGGCGCTATGGGGATGGAGCAGCCGTGATAGACGAGGCGATCGTCGGAGCAGCTCCTTGGAGGTGGAGGACGGGGCGGCTGAACTAGTGGGACGGCAAGATGGACGACGGATCCTCATCCGTGGAGGTGGACGAGGGACGTCGAGCTATTGCGGTGGATGACGTCGTCGGGGAAGAGGCTCCGGCTGGGCAGCGGTGACGTGGCGGACGGAGGAGGGTGGGGTTTCGCAGCTAGAGCGGAGAGGTTATGGCGGCCTGGGATTTCGAATGGCGAAAAGGGGGTGATGGGAGGGGGTGAAGCATGACTTAGGAACGCGCTTGTCCAAAATGTAGGGTGTGTTACAAAAGTACCCCCACCGATTTGAACTAGCGGCACTTTCGGCTCAGGGTTAGAAGGGGGATTTCGCGTGTCGGGATTTGGCAGCTGGAGGGAGTTTTCGCGCGCGTTGTAATTTCGGGATAGCAAGGCGCGGGTTGTGAAGGCGCCAGTTTTGGGAGCACGATATCTGAATTTTCGGGATATAACAAGACGCGGGTTGAATTTCAGGGACAAGCCTAACGTGTCGTAATATTGTACTTGTACGTACCAAATCAATTCGCACTTCCCTCAACCAAAAAGAAAAACAAAAAAATAAAACTATTCACACCACACAAAGAGAGAGTCTTGCCCCATTTTACCATACAAATGCTATTCAAAGCTACTCCCTCCTTCCATCTATATAGGGCCTAATGTGTTTTTCGATGCTAACTTTGACCAAATATTAGAGCAATGATATATGACATGCAACTTACACAAAGCACACCGTTAAATTCGTCTGTGAAAGGTTCTTTCAATGATATAATTTTCACATTGTGCATGTCATGTACTATTAATCTTTTCAATAGTCAAAGGCGGTCTTAAAAATCTCATTACGCCCTATGTAGATGGAAGGAGGGAGTATGAATCCATGTTATGTCCGATTAAATTTTTTCACTTGCTGTATAATGCATGTAACCTACTCATACCAACATTTTAGTGCATTCCAAATGTCTATACCCCTGCTGCAATTCGAACTAAATTTGAATTCATTTCTCTATTTCAATAAGAATCTACAATCATGATTGTTGCCAACTTCAACCATCAAAGTTTCCTTGCTATCCGCCAGATATAAATCAGACGGCCTATAATGTAGGATGGCAGGCACACCGTCATCAAAAACTCCATTTTTTTTATAAGAGTAGAGATAAAATATATTAAATGTAGTATACCATGTTCATAACCACACCATGTTTATCACCATTATATATATTCACACATCCGTCGGTTTTAAACACTATGATAAATTCTTCAAATATCCGAATTTGCTTTTTATAATGAAGTATATATGATCTCTATTCGTCTTTTACACCCACACAACCCTCTTATCTTTGTAGCTAGCGCTAACTTTCTCTTGTGCATGCACACGCCCGCATCCCTCTCACCCTCCCTCAGCATTCTCTAGCTCCATCACACAAATTCGTGTTTTCACTTTAGGTCGTTCACCCACGGTGTGTGTAGGCCCCCAGCTCCTTCTATACGGCACACATCGATCGATATGCCTCTCTAGCTAGGTGTGCCTAGCACAAACACAAGCTTCCCCTCTTCTCTTGTCACCGTCCATGCCTCACTCCCACCACTCTTTTCATCGTTCTCGTACTCGCACACTCCTCCCCCTCGATATAGTATGCCTCTCGTACCACCTCCTACATGCATCCCTCTCTCTCTATGCTTCTCCTCGTGCCTCATTTGCTTATAACACACACATGCATGTATACCGATCGATCTCCCAACAAATACCTAGATCGACTTTAAGTACCCCCCCCCATCGATCAATGTACCTCACAAGTTATGTCTCTCCTTTCTCTTACAAAGGGCGATTGATCTTCCTATGTAGTTACGTCTGCTTACCACAGCCACATCGTCCCCCTCATCATTCGTGCATGCCTCCTGACCCATCTCTCACACGCACGTGCACAGACAACAAGCAGCCATCTCCTCTCTTATTGATATTGCGGGCGTGCCCTCTGTTTGTCTAGCAAGCCTATCCCACCATTTGTTAGAAGCAACTCCACTACGACCCCCTCCAACACTCTAGCTCTGTCTCTCTCCCAACCTTATTCATCTCCTGCACATATGCATGGATGCCGATCAATCTCCCTTAATGCATGAGGCAGATCGATCTCCTTAATACATGAGGTAGGCCTCTCTCCTCCTCCACACATAGACCAGCCATTGTACCTCTATAGTTAATTGGGCCTCCCTCTTTCCCCACCACACACCGATAGTCGAGCGCTGCAGGTAGGTATCCATGCCACAGAGACAAACTGCACATGTCCCATCTCACATTCCAGTAGGCCAGCCACTCTATATCTTTGACGTGGGCACACACAAATTCGACGGCACTCTTTATCGATCGCGTGGGCGCACACACGCACACATCATCCCTCTCTTCAATTCTATAGACACCTCAAGCCGATGATACCTCCACTCTCTTCTCGTGGATCGCCCCCTCTATATATATGTTATATCCAGGACTCTATTTCACACACATTGCATATGTTAAATTTTTTGATTGAGCCCCCCCCCCAAAAAAACTCTCAAGAACCCACACACTATATCTCTCTAGGTTTGTATCTCTCTCACACAACCCCACATAGGTGGTGTACGTATACAAGAAGAGAATAGGTGCACTATGCACATACTCACGCTCCGTGCCCAGCCACACCCGCGCGGGTACATGGTGGAGCTCATTTCTTTATGAAATTGCAGCCCATGTGCTAATTTGAACGCCTGTAGCGGTTGTTTACCTAGGGAGGTCGTGTACCACGCGTGCACGAAACAAAGTTCGACTTGACGCGTTGCCGCGTTATTTTTAAATAAAGTTATAGCGCTCAATGGCACGTACACAGAATATAAAACGATTTTTATGGAGGAAAAGGTAGTCCGCTCTTCAGAGTATCTCACACAAGGCTCCGGTGGCCTCTCTCTCTCACCGTTGGTCACTGATCCGGCCGCATCCCGTCCGCCAGGGGAAAGGGAGTGCGGTGGCCTCTCTCTCTCACCGTTGGTCACTGATCCGGCCGCATCCCGTCCGCCGGGGGAAAGGGAGTGCGGTGGCCTCTCTCTCTCTCACCGTTGGTCTCTGATTCGGCCGCATCCCGTCCGCCGGGGGAAAGGAAGGAAGTGCATCATTTCTCTGTTCGATGGCGCCGAGGCAGCACGTCCTGATCTGTGGTACACGCCGTTCTCTCTGACCAAGCTCCAACACGGCAGGGCCTACGCCACCTGCTCGCAGATTCCGCCCGCCGCTGCTCACCTAGCTACATCCCGACGACCTCCAGGTATCCCCTCCGGCCTTGCTCCACTGCCCGTTTTCCCACGTCGCTGCATGTGGATCTTCCATAGTTCTTTGCCCAAAACATAGCTCGTCCGACGTACTTTCCATATTGCATTCTCGTCCTCACACTGTTTTAGACAAACACAACCGTGTTGTTATCTTCCCTTAGGACAAGGAGTACGCTTATTTTTTGTTGTCGCATGTGTCATCAACTATTATTGGCTAGTAATTGTTTCCTTTCTACCTCTTTTTTGCAAACAGGGCTATCCATTTCACCTCATTGCTATTGCGACCTTTTGGTGAACTGCACAAATCACTTTTTTCTTAAGAGTGTTTTGTGCAGTTGTACTAAAATGTCACGCAGGCAACGTCTCTACATTTCATTGCGACTGCACAAAGGGAGATTGGTTTTGCTCTATCCTCCTTATCCAACTCCGAGCCTAATCTTCTCCAACTAGTTAGTCTTAAGAGAGACCACAAAGGTGACCGGCTTCTATTTGTGTGTTTATTGTTTCATCAGCAGTTCTCTATTATCGTAATCACACTTGATATCTTTGGAAGAGGGACGCTCAGCTCTATTTTAGTGGAACTGCACAAATGATTGGAATGTTGCATGCTCCAGACAGCTACTTTTTTCCCAACATGCCTTGTTGATTTAGACAGAGCTGGGGGGACGTTGCTGCCAATGAAAGCATGGATCAATTTTAATTTAACACCTTCTCACAACTTTGTCTTCAGTTGTGATGTAATTATTACCTCTGATCTGCTAATAATTGACATGCATTAGCAAGGAAGTTAGTTTTTTATTGTTTCCGAAAGAGCATCGATGGCAAGACACGCGAAACAAAAGCTGAAAGCTCACACCATTGTACAATTTCATGTCGCTGGAAAATTATTTGTATAGTACGTCAATTATGTAAACAAATGATGGAAGCTTGATAGCATTGCCAGAAGCCTCTTCATCATCCGAGTCCATGTGCCATGCATGAAATTATACTCCTTCGTTCCTAAATATTTGTCTTTTTACAAATTTCAAACGGGCATATTTTAGAGTGTAGATTCACTCATTTTGCTTCGTATGTGTACTCCCTCCATTCCTAAATATTCTATTCGTCTTAACAGAGATTTCAACATATTTTAGAAAGACAAATACTTTGGAGTATATTTAAGAACCGAGGGGGTAGTGCACAACCGCATGGGAGACTCAGCCCGGTCGTTGCACCGCATTAATAGTGAGTAATGAGCAGTCAAATCATAAGCCCCACCTTTCCCAGTGTAAGTTGCTCTGAAGAAGCAACCATCAATACGCTCTTCTTTGAATTCGCTCATACTACTCCATCTGTCACTGTTTATACAGCGCACTTCAGAAAAAGGAAAAAAATTGTGGGACCAAGGCGACTAGCGATCGGCCTGAAAAATAGCATTGGTAGTTATAGCACGGCGTCTATTACTAGAGGGAATAATGCGTACACACATGCATGCAGTGCTTCCACCCCGGGTACACACATGCATGCACTCCGTAGTAGTATAGTACATGGAGAGAAAATTGTGGACTTGATTGCGGTTACCACGCCCTAATTAATTGAGCATTAAACCAAACGTGTCTAAAGTCTCTCTGGTGGTGGAAATGCATTGAGAGAAATGCATCATAATGAAGCACGCCCTATAAACTGTGACGGAGGGTGGAGTAGTATGAAGGTGCAAAACCAAGTACGCGTACTAGTACTGCGCTTGGCTCTTCGCCCCTTCGTGAAATCGAACAATGATGGTACTCCACATGTTGGGTACTACAGTGTATGCCTCTGACAATCTGACACCGAATGGACTAATGCATGTCCACCGAGGGTAGGTTGCATTAGTCAAAAGGCGTAAGCGAGCTTCACCTTGTCCTGCAAGCTTCTCCTCGTTCTGCGAGTTGACGCACCAAAAAGTAGTGCTAGTCCATACTCCCTCCTTTCCGGTTACTATGGCTTAATCTTTTTTGCAGGTAAATGAGAGAGCTTTACTCATATATAAGCATTCTTAGGACGATCAGCCAAGACACTGGTCACTAGGAAGCCAAAAAAAGAAGTAGGAAGCGAGGTGTTTCATCAAGCCAGCTCTCGGCCACATTCAAAGTGCAGCAAGCATGGTTCGCACGAAGATGCGCCGCAAGGTTTGCTGACCTATTTACATGCTGAATAACAAAAAAAGAGGAAACATTACTGAGCGCTACTATTTGTAATAGGATATGAGCCAGAATTAAGCGCCAATTGTGGCGAGTGTTCCATGCAATCAACTTCCATTATCACATGCGAGAACCCTCGAAGAGAACCAAATGTGTTGAAGATTGCTTTATCACATTTTAAAATTATAATAAGAGTGCAAACGCTCCTCCATCCGGTTCCTAGTAGTATAGTGTAGTATGGTTCTGGCAATCTGACACCAAATTAACTGTTGCATGTCCACCGCCTGAGCGAGGGAGAGCTTGCATTAGTCAAAAGTTTCTCCTTGTCCTGCGAGCCACCGCGCGCAAGCTTCTCCCGTCCTGCAACCTTCTCCTCGTTCGGCAAGTTGATGGGACACAGCAAAGTAATGCTAGTCCATGATGCCTCCTCTCCGGTTAACATGGCTTAATTTCAAACGAGATAAATACACTATCTGTCACTGTATATTTGTAAAAATACGGTTAGTGGACTTCATAATACGCTCATTGCGCTCATTATATATATTTTCCGGTGTTCATACGGTCACTAGCTCACCCTGAGTGAGTATGTGTGTGCATGCATGTGTAGGTTGAGCACTTGAGTGTCACCGTGTGTGTTCCGTCGTGTGCTCGGACATGCATGCATTAGGGTGTCTCGCGCATTTTTGCATCCATGTGTACGTGTGACTGTTGCATACACATAGGGGGGAGTACATGTAGGGGCCACTAAGGAGCAGTCAAATCACACAGTAAGTTAGTCGGAAGAAGCAACCATCATTTCACTCTTGAATGACACGTACGCAATATAAAATGGTTGATATGGAGAGAAAAAGAAAACCACTATACTCCCTCCTTTCCGGTTTATAAGGCTCAATTCAAAATTCTCACCAACCAAGGTAGATGGTGAGTGGTGGAATACTTTTTGTAGTTTGCAAAAGCACCCAATTAATGCTCTTGTTTTCCTCAAAAAGTATGTTTACCAATGCATTAATTGTAATGCATGCATGCTTAAATTACATGCATTGGTCAATTTTCTCTTAGTACTTGCATGCCATGATTTAATGCACCTTGGAATCTGAACTTGTGATAGAAAACAACCAAATTGAGCCTTATGAAATCGGAAAGGAGGGAGTATATACACTAGCAGGGTGCGTGTGAGAGACGGGTCAGGAGGTGAATGACACGTGGCCCCAGGGGGTGGCTGGCCCACCTATCATACAGCCAAAGGCAGGTGCAATAGAGGGCCGAGGAGTAGTATGAAATCCTACGCACCTACGCACGCTAACCAAGGGCTGAGTGATCACTCGAATCACAAGATCAGTTGACTATAAGCTATGCTAGACCCATGGAGGCGATGAGCGCGAGCATCAGCCGGCTGTGCCAGATGGTCCACGACGCCGGCCTGCGGCCCGGCAGGTAGTATTGCTTGTTCGACGACAGCTTCGCATCCTTGTTCGACGAGGTCCTCGTTGGTTTCCTCGACAAGTTTACCATCGTCAAGAAGCTTGCGGACGACTTTGACGTAAGCCTCCAGCCGACGCGCCCAGGCTCTGCGATGCCCGCCACCCTCAACGGCCACTATGGCAACAACCTCTTCGACGCACTAGTGGCCCTGCGACTGCCTGCCGTCGCGCTGGAGAATGTCCACCTCGAGGTCGCGCTCGCCGCGCAGCGCCTGGCGTAGCAAGAGACCATCGACATAATCACCCACGTCTACGCGCAAATCGTCCACACGGACTAGTACATGCAAGAGGAGGACAATAGGACGCTGGCCTTCTTGGAGCGCAGGGAAACCTTGGACGGCACTGTTTAGAAGCACGTTGAGTTCGCCGCCAACGCCGCTGCTCCTCACATGTCAGTTGGTGACCTGACGTACTAGGGCGTGAAGATGTCGTTGAACGTTGATGGATCCGTATGTATTTTTATCCTTCCGTCAAATCCATGTAGTAGTATATGATACTATAGTAATTATCTTACCTTTCGCATCAACTTCATAATTTTCGTACGTACTCCATGCATGAACGGCGCTAGAAGCAAACTTCTCATTACTCTAGGCAAAATCGTTATTTTCTATCTATCGGTCGCGCCATGGAGCAGAACCAAATTTTACAAGTTACAAGTTCAAAAGGAAAAGCCTGCCGTGTTCGTGTCGCACCCCCACACGGTTGGTCTGGCACGCCGCTCAAGCGGGAATGCGTGCGGTGTTGCATTTTCACTTACAAGTGGGACCGCAGTTGAGCAAACCGACTATCGGCAAACCCCCACCCCGCCCACCGCACGATGGCTGAGAAAAGAGGACAGGAGGGAGAAGAGATGGCTGTAGCATGGACTCCAAGAAAATTGGTGTCGGATGGGACTCGTGTGGGTGGCGTGTGCCGTACTGCTAGACGTGAATGCTAGTTATGGCCCATGCCACCCCACTATATCGAGCCTATATCGAGGTATGTAGAACAAATTTCCTGCAGTCCATGCTCAGCCCTCCTCTATCTCTCTTCTCAGCCAACCAGCGGACGCGTGGAGCCCATTGTCTGTTTTCTCACATGCGGCCCCACATGTCAGTGAAAACGCAAGAGGACCCACTGAACCTGCACATCTTTCACCTCGACGTGCTGGTGATGAAAAACAAATACAATAAAGATCTTCGGTGGCCGCTTTTGGAGTTACTCAAGAGTAGTAAGATTCTATTTATAGTTTAACCCAAGATGCACATCTCGTGGCTTCAACTACCACTCTATTTTCTTTCATGACACGACCTGGATGCTGGATGTCCCACGTGTCGGCAAAAGGAGGAAGAACCCGACCAAATCTTCGGTTTTGCTCTCGGATTAGACTAGTTGTGCTAACTTAAAAAATTTATAGTGTACTCCCTCCGTTCCAAAATACTTGACTTCCATTTGTCCAAAAATGGATGTACCTATATACTAAGACATGTCTATTACATATATTTTTTGACAAATAGAAGGCATGTAGTATTGTGCAACGGAGGGAGTAGAATGGATGCAAGTTTTTGTATTGGGAAGAAGAGTACATCCATATATTGATAGAGCGCAATTTAGTAGATGTTCTATCACTTTTAGCTAGTATAGAATGGAGGCTAGACATGAGACTAGATGCGAGGAAGCAACGTCTACTTCTTTACACTCGAATAAGAAAGAAGCACGCAAGATCGAGCCTCCGCAGATCAACAGTGAATGCATCGAGAAGGCACTAATCCAACTTACTACAGGAGTAGTCAAAATTATCGTTGGAGTTCGTGCAAAACGGAGGTCCGTTTGGGGTCGTGCGTTGGAGTTGGCCTTACAAGTGGGACCGCAGTTAAGGAAACCGACTATCGGCAAACCCCCACCTCGCCCGCCGCACGATGGCTGAAGTTAGAGAAACGATGAGGTTGAAGAGATTGCTCTCACATGGACTCCAAGAAATAATATGGTGTCAGATGGATGTCGTGGTGGTGGCGTGTGCCGTACTCCTGGACGTGAATGCTTGTTCTGGCCCATGCCACCCTACTACTCCTACTACTTACTCCTACTATATACTATACTACTAGTATATCAAGGATTCGAGGTGCTGGTTACGTACAACGAACACATTAACATATGGCTATAGTAAAAACACCTGCCCGACACGCGAAGCATGTGAAGCTAGTACAAATAGTGTACTACTCTTGTTGATTGGCCTCATTCGATAACCTGTTGCAATGCACGTATAATTATGTATTTGGAAAATATTTTGTTGCCTCGTCGCACCACTCACTCAGAGAAGCGACTCGAAAGCCATTCATAAATTTAGTAAGTTTATCACAGGCATATCATTTTATTACATAGTACAACAGGTCATCAACCCACATCGACAACGAGGATACATTATAAATACTAAAGTTTTCACCACACAACAAATAACAAGCCATGAAATGAACTTCAACTCAACCATTCCGCGGCACTGGAAACGCTTGCTTTGAACAACAAGTAATTCTCTAGGACGGGCCGTCCATTGTCGATCTGGAGACCAACGCAGGACTGATCATCCAGGATGAAGCGGCCAACTATATCAGTACCAGGGTAGGGAACCACCCAAATGTCCGAGGTATAGACACAGTTGCTTCTCATAAATGTGTCAACAGCAGTTGGATCGCCTTTCACCATCATCGGATAGTTTTGTCCAAGGAAGAGCGAGTTTTCTCCAAGACTATCAATTCTGTGCCAGGGAGAAGGAGTTGGCGCTAGCACCCTAGTATCCATCCTGAATACCATGCAACGGGTGTTGGAATAGGTCCGGAGAGTGCGACCATGGGAGACTACACCTGCTTCATTAGCAGTAACATCATCAGTGGGTTGTATACACGCAAGAAGAGGTGATCCATCGGAATTAGTTGCCAGGCGCCACAGAGTATATCGGCGCTGCTCATCCTCATGGTCGTGATCATCACCATCGTCATCTCCCCCTTGGTTATAAAAATCTTCAAGTATAGGTGGTGGGATGTTCACAGGACCTTGGAAACACAAGAATAAGGTTAATTAGTAAAGGGAAACTTGCTAACCCGCATGCATGTGGATGAAACAATTATCATTACGGTGGAAGACAGATGTACCGAAACAACAAGGATGCCATGCAAAAACAGTGCCACGAGTGGTGGCAACAAACACAAGGCCCTCGTATTCAATTGCATCACAGTACTCATCCATGTACAGAAACTGATTTTTGAGCAATATCCATCGAGTGAAACCATCAAGGACGGCAACAAGCTTGTCAAAGATAGCAACAACATCATAGTTTCCGTAATTCCAAGAGCGGTTGGGAACTCGACAAATTGCTATCTTCCGTAGACGACAGTCACCATGATCATATTTGAACGTGCATACATTACCGGTGTGCTCAACCTCTGGGCAGTGTGCTGAGATTTTTGGAAGTGGAACCCGGTGATGAGTGTACACATTCACAAGTTCCCACTCGTAGTTGGACCCAATGTAAACAACCCAATCTCCATTTGCGCCCGCCCAAGCCTTTCCCTCAAGCGATGGCATCTTAAAATCACACGTATCATTATGAAGCGGCATCAACTTGCACAGGGCGAGGCCTCCATCGCGTCGGCGCCAGTCATCAGGGTCACGGCAAAGAAGATAGGGGAGATCAAACCGCTCCTTGACCCTTGGGTTCCTTTCAATGATGTTATTAGTTGAGTCAAGAATGGGCTGGAACGAACCTGCCATGCTAGCCGAGGTGATGACGTCGCACCGATCAATGAGTTCCTCCACCACGTCATCTTTCAGATCGGGGCAAGAATAACGAGGTCGTTTCCAGCCTGTTCCCTCCATGGAGAAGACGATCAAACAATGGCAGAAGAAAGGGTGAAGGGCTGAAGGAAAATGGAGGAGGGAGAGGAAGAGTGTGCGACGGCAGTTCCAAATCGAGAGGGAAAGGCAAAGAGTCGGTGGACGGTTGCGAGTTTGCCACGGTTCACGAAGAGGCGCCCCGACCTACACGTCCGTTCGGAAATACTCCTACTAATCGCCGTCGTCTCACTGATATGTTGGAACGGGACCACATGTCAACGAAACATGGTGTGTAATTTCTCGTGCAAAATGCGATCTGGCCGTGTTGGCCCGAGGTGCCGCATTAGTTATCGACCTTTATTTTTTTTAATGGCGTGCCGATCAGTTTTGAAGCATGACTAACTAGTATTGTACACAGAGAAAATATAAACTACTCTACCACTACCCCACCTCCAGTACTAATAGTATAAAAAGATATATATAGGCTAGAGCTTCAGCGCTTTCTTGCTAAGGGCTGCCCACTTGCTTCTCACACTACCACCCTCTCTCCAGATCTAAAAAAGACGGCCCCTCTCTCCCTCCTCACCGGTGCTCACAGATCTGCCGGGGAAGAAAAGGACGTGCAGCGTTGACGCACTCGTCGTCAGCGAGCGAGGTCACGCACTGACGACAAGGCCGTCCTCTTAGACCTAGCGCCCGCGCGGGATGGCCTCCGTCCCCAAGCTCACTGCCGTAGTGTGTGCGGAGGATGACGACCACGAGCGAAGCCACTTCCCGCCGACCCTCAGGTATGCTACCTCTTTTCGAGCCATAACCTTGTTCTATTGCCCCATCTGCTATGTCGTTGTATGTGGATCTTTTTCCACTCCACCATCTTCCCAATTTGCTATCCTCTACTCTGCTGGCCACACAGACGAAAACCATAATTTGCACTATTAAAGGAAACCCTACTTCATGCAGACTAATCCATGTCTGGGTTGAATAAGGAAAGGAAGGGAGATTGTACTGTCCAAGAGAGTAGGCATCGAACCCGCATCTAGGTTGAAAAGGGGAAAATCGGTAGCTAAGGAACGAGTCTCGTGTCTCTTGGTTGAAGAAGGGTAGAAAGGCATGACAACGCAATAGAGAATGACCAGGTCGATTGGTTTGTTGTCCTCGCATAGGAAAAAGGTGGCTAAAGAGAACAAAAATGGGACCGTAATCCACATATGCTGCCTGGATATTTGTTGCTCTGGGCAACCATACCTCCCTCACCACTCTACGTCCGTGGAGGTACATCATACTGGTGCCTCCCATGCTCTTATTGCCACTTTTTTTGCTGTTAGTATAACGCCAGCAGTCAAGTCAAGCAATGCTACTGCTAAAGTGATGCCACATTTAACTAATGCCGCTCTCAATCTAATGCCACCCATAAATTTAAACAATGCCATTTAATGTCACTGGATTATTTCAGGGTTAGCTGTTGATTGTGGATGTATTAAAGATTTTTCATCTATAAGGCATTCTAATGCTGTTGCACAGCCAGTATACCAACGATGAAACTTGTTACTCCCGTCAGATTTTTGCACTGTTATTGCTTATAGATTACATACCTCATTTTCATGAGATAAGTTAATTTTTTGTATAGTGTCACCAAAATGCCAAGGCCCTGATGTCATTTTATTTTGGTTAAATTGCACAGACAATTATGAAGACAAGAGGAATGGTCAAGAGTGGGCACCTCCTCCTCCGACTGTTATCTTGAGGAGGTCTGTATGTTTGTCTCTAATGCCTGTCGACTACATACCTGACATCATGATGTAATGTTAAGTCATTTCCTTTTGTACAGTGTCACTGATGAATTGTCAAGGCGGTGATGGCATTTTATTTTAGTAGAACTGCACAAAATTTGCTTAAAAGAAGAGGAAAGGTCGGGAATGGCTCACTTTTCCAGAAAAAACTATGTATGCCTTCCTCACATCAGCCGCTGTTGCTTTATTTATTCCTTCAAACAGGTGGTTAGAAACAGTCTTGCTACCTTTTCGCATTAAGAAATTGGAATGCTTATATTTGTGAGTCTATGCTTCAACTAGTGCCACTTTTAGAGTAATCACACTTTCAATATCTATGCAAACAGGGATGCTCGATTTTAGTGGAACTGCACAAAAAGTCCAACTGGTTCAACATTAGGAGCATGTTTTTTCCCAACCTTTATATCCAATTGGTGGCACTATGAGCTGTTCATTACGAAGGTACATGGTTTGCTACTATCTTGCTACTCTTTTTGTACTGTCATTAGATAGTAATACTAGTGGTTTGCATGTGAATTTATTGGTAGGGTGGACCTACATTGGAGGTGCAGGACAGGATTCAATGATTGGATGCTCAATTTCGGTTGTATTGATTTCACCACTTCCATCACTGCGAACATGGATATCCTTGGTCTGATGAAGAATAGGCACTATATTTCTGCTCTAAACCAGCAAATCAATTCAGTATGAAATTGTCCAGGGCAAAACATAACTGTATCAGATTGTCCAGTGTAGAACATGACAGATGCTAAGCGGAAGAGACATGATTAAACCGAAAATACAAGGTGTGGTATATGTTTACTAGCTGCTTGATATTTGTGCATACAGAGATGTCTGCCCGTTGCTATTTGGCAAACCAACAAAGTGCCTGCAATTTTGGTTGAACTGCACAAGAGAATAGTATAGTCACTGCATGCAGTGCCATTTGAAAATAGACACAGAAAGATTGGATAGTCACTTCATGGACTGCAGAAAAGTAGTACTATACTATTTATTATCCAACACTAGGTGCTTCATTGCTTTGGTCTGATTATACAATGGGCATCATTTTGCCTAAGTTAAAGTTTGTATTCCGAAAATAGTCTCACTGTGTGATCGAGAGAAGATCAAATCATATTGCAGTAGATGTTCCTCCATCATGTCTGGTTCATTCTCATGGTTCCAGCTATTGGTGAAACCACTTACGTTTGCAAGAGGAATTGTAGACTTCACAAACAAATTTGTATTTCAGTCTGTACTGAATGTTGGCCAAGAGAAGCATCCATGTTAGTAGGAAGAACAGATGTTTTTTCTAGATCTTTGCTTTTGGAGCTACATATTTGTATATGATATGTGAGTCATTGAGATGCATTAACATGTTGATCTTATGTATGGGAATCGTACTAGTTAGTTTTAGTTGCGACGCAAGATCCGAAGTGGCTGATCTTTGCTTTTGGAGCTACATATTTGTATATGATCTGTGAATCATTGAGATGCATTAACAGTTACTTATTTCTGTTCGCTCAGTGTTTACAAGTTACTGATCGATCACTAGCTAGCCTACAAATGCGCTCCTCGCAGTTTTATTTGCGAGGCAAGATGCGAAGTGGCAGTTTTTTGAATAAAAATGCCTACCTCTGAAGAAACTGACAAGCTCGTACGCAAGCAAGTGCCTCCTATCGCACTTCTGGCAAGTCCGAGGCGAGGCGGAGGATGCCAGTGCCGGCGTTTAGCATGGACAACAGATGGCGGCTGACATCGTCTAGTTAGCTAAGAGTAAGTTAGTACTTGTACGCTACTAGAGTGTTAGTGGGAGTAGATAGTTAACTTGGCTATGATGGTTGTCAACATGGAAGTTCAGTACTCTATATGTGGATCAGACCAGTTACTTTGGTCTGAATGTTGAACTTTCCGTTTGAACGTATGGAATGGGCTGTTATTTTTTTAATGGGTTGTATTTGTCCTCCACGGTTTAGAGGCTGACTTGTGGGCCTAGCAAGTTGACGCGTACACAATCAGGGGATGATTGTACGTGGAGAGGATGATAGCAGGGACCCGCCAAGGTCATGGCAGTACGCAAGCAAGTGCCTCCTTATTTCAAGCCAATAAAAAATGGCTCCTCCTAGTGGATTTCTGACATCTGGGTCCCATGCCATTGTCAACATAGTCAATAAACGAGAGAATTGCACAACGAGCGGCTGACACCAGGGACCCAGCAGCTCGCCCAGTTATTTTTGTTTTGGGTTAATTTGATAAATGCCACTCCAAATCTGGTGTATCCGAGTAATGCCACTTCAATTTCCAAACTTTGAAAAATGCCATTTCATGCCATTTCTAGTGGCATTTTTCGAAGTCTGGAGTGGCGTTTTTCAAAGTTTGCAAACTGCAGTGGCGTTTTTCAAAGTTTGCAAAAATTGCAGTGGCATTTTTCAAAGTTTGGAAATTACAGTGGCATTTTTATGAATCGCCATAATTGGGGTGGCATTTATCTAATTTGTTTTTGAGACGGAAGCAGATTGTCAACTGGGCTGTGCGGGACACTCTGGCATGTCTAGACAACCTTTTCTTTTATGTTTACCACAGACCAGCCCAGTAGTTTTTTTTTCTTTCTAAAAATGGCTAGCCCAGTTTTTTTGTGATTTGTCAAGTAAGTCGCTTTATCAGGCCTGTTGGGCTGCAAATCTTTCAAGACGAGGAGAGTGGCCTATCAGTAATGAGAAATGGGATGTACATTTTTAAAACACATCAAACCGGCAATTATTTTCAAATATCTTTTTTTCATTTCGAGATTTTAAATTGCATTGATTTTTATGCGTGGACAATTTATTGGATTTTATATTGATATACATTTATTTTTAAAATCAGTCTGAATGTGACTCGAAATTTCGGGATTAAAAACAGTTCAAACCGCACCGACATATGCAAAATTTCGTATAATTTTTTAACCGTGGCCACAATATGAGCTGTAATGCTAACATAAAGAATATGGGCTCCAAAAAGACCCGTAAGAATTAGCAAATGGGCTGTAAATTATTTGAAATAATGGCAGATGGGATGTATGTTGTTTTCCACAGATTTGAGGCTTTCCACAGATGGCCTGTATACTGTTGGATGTCCATCCAATGGCCGTCGTGCTTCTTCAATCTCTGCTCTTCCTGCTCTAGCCGCTCAAACAAGCGCCGGCGGGACTGCCTGCTCCCTCCTCCCCGCGGCCGGCTGTGCTGCCGCGCAGGCCTCACCGCCCCACCGTACTCCCATCGCTGGCCTAGCCATCCCTCTACTCACCCACACCTGCTGTTATTCTTCGGCGACGGCAGAAGAACCAGTAAACCCTCGTACAGTCGTACTCCCCTCCGCATGGGAAATAAAAACAACGGCCGAGTCTTCCCTGCCTCCGTGTCGTTCCCTTCCTAGGCCTCACCGTCGTCCACCACACTGGTGCTCTCGGCGTGGCGTGGTCAGCATGGTCAACGACCGACATGCATCTGAAGTGGACTGTACGTGGAGAGGCTGATAGCTGGGTCCACGGCCGCACGCAAGGAAATGCCTCCTTATTACGCGCAAAATAATGATTTCCTCCACCTAACATCTGGGACCCACCGAAACGGCCTCTGTATTTCGCGAAAAAAACGTTATCGCCGCTGACATCTCGGACCCACTAGCTATATCTTCGCACGCAAGGAAGTGCCTCCTTATTACGCACAAAAAAAATGAATACTCCCCCTGCTAGCTGGGACCCAGTATAGTGGGCCTACTAAGTTAACGGGGACGAAGGGCTTTGTCAACTTAGTCCATATGCACGATTCTAGCTCGACCGACCGTATGATGTCCATCCAACGGCTGTAGTGCTTCTTCAACCTCTGGTCTTCTTGCTCCAGCCGCCCAAACCAGCGCTGGTCGTGCCGCCTGCTCCTGCCTCCCGTGGCCGGCTGTGCTGCCGCGAAGGCCTCACCGCCCCCATAGTACTCCCACCGCTGGCCAGGCCATCCCTCCACTCCACTCACCCACACCCCCTGAGGGAGTCCTGGATTAGGGGGTGTTTGGATAGCCGGACTATACCTTCAGCCGGACTCCTGGACTATGAAGATACAAGATTGAAGACTTCGTCCCGTGTCCGGGAGGGACTTTCCTTGGCATGGAAGGCAAGCTTGGCGATACGGATATGCAGATCTCCTACCATTGTAACCGACTCTATGTAACCCTAACCCTACCCGGTGTCTATATAAACCGGAGGGTTTTAGTCTGTAGGACAACATACACATCAATAATCATACCATAGGCTAGCTTCTAGGGTTTAGCCTCCTTGATCTCGTGGTAGATCTACTCTTGTACTACCCATATCATCAATATTAATCAAGCAGGACGTAGGGTTTTACCTCCATCGAGAGGGCCCGAACCTGGGTAAAACTTCGTGTCCCTTGTCTCCTGTTACCATCCGGCCTAGACGCATAGTTCGGGACCCCCTACCCGAGATCCGCCGGTTTTGACACCGACATTGGTGCTTTCATTGAGAGTTCCTCTGTGTCGTTGCCGTCAGGCTCGATGGCTCCTACGATCATCAATAGCGATGCAGTCCAGGGTGAGACCTTCCTCCCTGGATAGATCTTCGTCTTCGGCGGCTTCGCACTGCGGGCCAATTCGCTTGGCAGTCTGGAGCAGATCGAAAGCTATGCCCCTGGCTGTCAGGTCAGATTTGGAAATTTAAACTACATGGCTGACATCCGCGGGGACTTGATCTTCGACGGATTCGAGCCACTGCCGAGCGCGCCGCACTGTCACAATGAGCATGATCTAGCTCTGCCACCGAACAGTGCCCTGGAGGCCGCATCCGCATCGGCTCCGACCCTTAATTCGGAGCCAACTGCGCCGATCGAGGATGGGCGGTTGGACGCCACCTCAGGGGCTGCAACCCCAACGGCGAGTGAGCCAAGCACCAGCCCCGTACTCTGCAAGACTCGTGACTCGAAGGAGCCAAACTCCTCTCCGGACTCCGAGCCCCCCGCACCCCTGCCGATCGAATCCGATTGGGCGCCGATCATGGAGTTCACTGTCATGGACATCTTTCAGCACTCGCCTTTTGGCGATATCCTGAAGTCACTGAAGTCTCTCTCTTTATCAGGAGAGCCCTCGCAGGACTGCGGTCAGCAAGGTTGGGGTACGGACGATGAAGAAATTCAAAGCCCACCCACCACCCACTTTGTAGCCAATGTTGACGACTTAACCGACATGCTCGACTTCGACTCCGAAGATATCGATGGTATGGACGCTAATGAAGGAGATGATGAAGAACCAGCGCCTAATAGGCCCTGGAAAGCCACCTCGTCATATGAAATATACATGGTGGACACCCCAAAAGAGGGAGATGGCGATGGAACAGCGGAGGATGACCCCTCCAAGAAACAGCCTAAGCGTCGGCGTCAGCGGCGCCGCTCAAAATCCCACCAAAACAAACAAGGTGACTCCAGCACGGGAGATAATAATACCCTGGAAGGCGCCGAAGAAAACCCCCTCCAGCAAGATTTAGCACAGGAGGATGGAGAAACCAGCCCTCACGAGAGAGCGGCAGACAGAGAGGTCGAGGATGATAATTATATGCCTCCCTCCGAAGACAAGGCAAGCCTCGACGATGACGAATTCGTCGTGCCAGAGGATCCCTTCGAGCAAAAGCATTTTCAACGCAGGCTTATGGCCACGGCAAGAAGCCTCAAGAAAAAACAACAACAGCTTTGGGCTGATCAAGATTTGCTAGTCGACAGATGGACTGAAGTCCTTGCGGCCGAAGAGCATAAACTCGAATGCCCCTCCAAGAGCTACCCAAAGCGCAGGTTGCTACCTCGATTCAAGGAGGAAGCACTTGATGCGGCCGACCGGCCACCTCGTGGTCGCGACAGAGAGGCCTCTCGGCCCTCCACTCAAGCCGCACCCCGTACCAAGGCACGGGAATATGCACCAGACTTACGAGACATGTTGGAGGACAAGGCAAGGCAAACAAGATCGATCTATGGATCGCATGGGCGCCCGACGGCTCGAGACGGTAACTGTCACGCCGGCCACAAATTTGGCGGGGCCGAACACAGTAGACAAGGCTCATTGGAGCTATGTCATGATATAGCCCAATACAGAGGCGCCACACACCCACTCTGCTTTACAAACGAAATACTGGATCATCAAATCCCCGAGGGTTTCAAACCCATAAACATCGAATCATATGATGGCACAACAGATCCTGCGGTATGGATCGAGGATTATCTCCTTCATATCCACATGGCCCGCTGCGACGATTTCCACGCCATCAAATACCTCCCACTCAAACTTAAAGGACCAGCTCGGCATTGGCTTAACAGCTTGCTAACAGGATCAATCAGTTGTTGGGAGGACCTGGAAGCCGCATTCCTTGACAATTTCCAGGGCACTTATGTGCGACCCCCAGACGCCGATGACCTAAGTCACGTAATTCAGCAGCCAGAGGAATCGGCCAGGCAATTCTGGACACGGTTCCTAACAAAGAAAAATCAAATAGTCAACTATCCGGACGCTGAGGCCCTAGCAGCCTTCAAGCACAATATCCGTGACGAGTGGCTGGCCTGGCACCTCGGACAGGAAAAGCCAAAATCTATGGCAGCACTCACGACACTCATGACCCACTTTTGCGCGAGAGAAGACAGCTGGCTTGCTCGTAGCAACAATATGACCAAGAACCCTGGTAATTTGGACACTAGGACAGTAGTGGCAGGTCGCGTCGCAACAAGCAGAAGCGCCGCATTAACGGCGACAATGCTGAGGATATGGCAGTTAATGCCGGATTCAGAGGCTCTAAATCCGGTCAGCGGAAAAAGGCATTCAAAAGGAATCCTAGGGGCCCGTCCAGTTTGGACCGAATACTCGACCACTTGTGCCAGATACATGGCACCCCCAAAAAGCCAGCCAATCACACCAACAGGGATTGTTGGGTGTTCAAGCAGGCAGGCAAGTTAAACACCGAAAATGAAGACAAGGGGGCGCATAGCAATGATGACGAGGAGCCCCGGCCGCTGAACAACAGTGGACAGAAGGGTTTTCCCCCACAAGTGCGGACCGTGAACATGATATACGCAACCCACGTCCCCAAAAGGGAGCGGAAGCGCGCGTTAAGGGACGTATACGCGGTAGAGCCAGTCGCCCCAAAGTTCAACCCATGGTCCTCCTGCCCGATCACCTTTGATCGAAGGGACCATCCCACTAGCATCCGTCATGGCGGATTCGCCGCATTGGTTCTAGACCCAATTATCGACAGATTTCATCTCACTAGAGTCCTTATGGACGGCGGCAGCAGCCTGAACCTGCTTTACCAGGATACAGTGCGGAAAATGGGCATAGATTCCTCGAGAATTAAGCCCACCAAAACGACCTTTAAAGGCGTAATACCAGGTGTAGAGGCCAACTGTACAGGCTCAGTCACACTTGCAGTGGTGTTCGGATCTCCGGATAATTTCCGAAGCGAGGAGTTAATCTTTGACATAGTCCCGTCTCGCAGTGGTTATCACGCACTGCTCGGGCGAACCACATTTGCTAAGTTCAATGCGGTACCGCATTACGCATACCTTAAGCTCAAGATGCCTGGCCCTCGAGGAGTAATTACGGTCAATGGAAACACCGAACGCTCCCTCCGAACAGAGGAGCACACGGCAGCCCTTGCAGCGGAAGGTTAAAGCAGCCTCTCCAGGCAGTTCTCCAGTCCGGCCACTAAACGACCGGACACCGTCAAGCGCGCCCGGAGTAACCTACAACAAGACCGCCTGGCACGATCCGAGCAGGCGTAGCAATGCGGCCCTAACCCCAACCATCGCAAAAAGGCGACGCCAGTACTTCGCGTACATAACTACGCTCTAGAGATACCATGGGCACAGGGGGAGGGGCACCATCACGGCACGCCCAAAACACGGCTTAAACCGTACCAGGGGCTGCCGATTTTTTAATTTTCTCTTACTTTCAGGACACCATCCTTCGGAAGGCCTGTTCGGCAGTTCAATTGCCGCACAAACGATGCAAGAACCAGGGAAGCAGACAAGCCACGCCACAGTACGGAACTCCCGGGTGGTCTCTATCACGAGAAGTATATCTG
Source organism: Triticum aestivum (assembly GCF_018294505.1). NCBI lineage: Eukaryota > Viridiplantae > Streptophyta > Magnoliopsida > Poales > Poaceae > Triticum > Triticum aestivum. The sequence continues at coordinate 282,418,738 of NC_057812.1, read as the reverse complement.
TTCCGCATAATATTCCGGAGCTTGCCCCTGGAACGGACATGTTAACTAGTCCAACCTTCCACTTATCGCATTATTTGTATCGTTCTGCTCTAGTCGCGGCCCTTTTTAATAAACAATGCATAGCTTTCGTCGATTTTTGCATTACCTTTTTTCTTTATATATGTTCCTTAACGACATGTTGCACCCGTACACATTGGTACGGCTAAAATACGCCAGGGGCTTTAGTACCCCTCAATATGGTGTGAGAAGTCCGAACACTTTAACAAGTGCGGCACCCCGAACTTATAGCATTATATGCATCGGCTCCGAATCATGTCTTGGGTCAATAGTTGGGTTTGCCCGGCTCCTATGTTTTGTGCCTTACGTTCTGCTATATCGGCTAAGGTAGCACTAGGAGAACCACTATGATTGTGCCCAGTTGAGCTGGGTCGAGCACCTCAGTGGAGAAAGCTAAAACTGACTGTCATGATGAAGCGAGAGTTGGTCGCTGTTCGAGAGGTTTTTTCGAGTCCCTAAAGACTTATGCCGCTTAGGGCGAGGAGCCGACTCTGTCCGGCCAAGGCGTGGATAGCGCCCCGAAATTGGTCTTCCGAATACCAGGGGCTTCGCCGAAATTTAAAATTATAGAATTCTATGGCTAAGTGAGAGTGTTCATGCATTATAGTCCGATTGCCTTGTTCGTTGGGCTGAGCGCCTCCCTCGAAGGACCCAAACATGGGAAAAAGAGCACTCAGGTTTATCCCCGAACACCCCAGCACTAGCGGCACGGGGGCAGAAGCCGATGACTTGCCATCTCTCAGAATTGATAAACAGCCGCACATAAGGTAATATTTTAAATTCCAACAGCATTGCTTAGCGCATATAAACAAGTTTTTAGCGCACAGGACAAATCGAGCAAGTTTCACTCAAAGATTACATCCCTAGAACATTCATCCGCCACAAGGCGGGCACCCTTCAGAACATCCTTATAGTAATTCTCGGGCTTGCGATGCTCTTTCCCTAGCGGTGGCCCATCCTTCACCAGCTTCTCAGCATCCAACTTGCCCCAGTGCACCTTAGCACGGGCAAGGGCCCTACGGGCACCTTCAATGCAAACGGAGCGCTTGATGACTTCAAGCCTTGGACGGGCCTCCACCAACCGCCGCACCAGCCCGAAATAGCTCCCAAGCAGAGCCCCTCTAGGCCACAGCCAAACAATGAGGCCCTTCATGGCCTGTTCGGCCGCCTTGTGGAGCTTGACCAGTTGCTTCAGCTGGTCGCTCAGGGGCACGGGGTGTCCGGCCTCAGCGTACTAAGACCAGAACACCTTCTCCGTCGAGTTGCCCTCCTCGGCTCGATAGAATGCGGCGGCATCGGACACACTCCGGGGAAGATCTGCGAACGCTCCTGGAGAACTCCAGATTCGGGTAAGTAACAAGTAACTCACGTTTATGTGTTTGCTTTGCATAAAGAATGCCTTACCTGCCGCTATCTTCTTCACCCCATCCAACCCCTGGAGGGTCTTCTGGGATTCGACCTTGGCAGATTTGGCATTTTCGATAGCCAACGCGAGCTCGGATGCTTGCGTCTTCGAGTCAAGCTCCAAACTCTCATGTTTTTCCATGAGAGCGTGGAGCTCTTGCCGCACCTTGCCAACATTGGCCTCATATTTCTCCCGCTCGGTGCGCTCCGAGGCCGCACTCTTCTCGGCCTCGACCAGCGCTTGCTTAAGGGTCGCCACTTCAGACGTGGCCCCTACAATAGCCACGATAATCCTGTCATTCTTTGCAATTGCACCTTTTTATATATATTTTTTGACAAGGTATTTCTTACCTTCATTATCCTCGAGCTGCTTCTTGGCACGCTCGAGCTCTTGCTCGGACCGCTCGAGGTTCTGCTTTAGCGTGTCCACTTCCGCAGTCAGTGCGGTGGACGCAAGCAGGGAAGCCTGCATACGCATATTGATTCATTTTTGTTAGACTCCTGCGAATTCTATTTGATCCTCTATTCGGCCTTTCTTCCCGAGCGCCAAACAGAGCATCAGGGGCTACTGTCTATGTGGTACTACTATTTACACCTTCTTTACTTACCTCAAAGCCTGTCAAAAGGCTAGTGCAAGCTTCAGTCAGTCCGTCTTTGGCGGACTGAACCCTCTGTACCACCGCACTCATAATAGCGCGGTGCTCCTCGTCGATGGAGGCGCCTTGGAGCGCCTCCAACATATTGTCCGACGCCTCCGGTTGGACAGGGGCCGCTGGCATGGTGGACTTGCTCCTCTTGGAAGGAGGTCCCCCGCCGGACTCTGGAACCTTTGAAGGTTCCGGAGCAGTGTCTGGCCTATAGCCGGACTTGGAACCCTGAGGGTTTTCATCCCCTTTACTCCTGGAGTCCGGGAGGTCGCCTTGCGGCGCCTCCAGGACCACCTCCTCCCGACTTGGAACCTGTTGAGACAACACTTCGGTGTCGTCCGTAGGGCGGGGGGAGGAAGCCGTCGGAAGCAAGTTCACATCCGACGAGTCCAGTGAGCCGCTCGATGATGCGTCGAGCCGGTGTTTGGGTGGGCTGCATAAACATATTCGACGTAAGGGAAAGCTATGCAATAAACGAATACTATGAATTACTCTGGTATCCGAATACTTACGATTTTGCCAGGGGCTTGGACCTAGGCGCCCACTCCTCTCCGCCGCCGTCGGCATCGGTGGAGCAGTCCGGAGGAAGGCTTTTCCCCTTCTTGGACCCTTCGGCCTTCCCAGTTGGGCGGCCTTCCTTTTCTTCCCTTCCCCCGCTAGAGGGGGAGGGGTCTCTTCTTCCTCCTCCTCGTCTTCACGAGAGGAGTGTGTCTTGGATTTGTCGGATGATCAATCCGACACCTCCGGGCGTCGAGCACTCTTTCGAGTCCCCGTGGCCTTCTTCTTGACCTTCTTCTCCGGCACCACATAGGGTGCCGGAACCAGCAGCTTCGCCAAGCGAGCATCCGCTGGGCCTTCGGGCAAAGGAGCCGGACAGTTGATCTGTCCGGAGGTCACCTGCCAGTTCTGTCAAAGGTAAGGGAGTTTAGATCCCGCATGGAGTCAAACTATGAAAAACTGATACCCTGTAAAAGGAAAAAACAGCTTACCGCGAGAGCGTGATGCTGCGCACTGAATCCGTGATCCTCAGTAGCGGATGCGGGAGCCTCGGCGCCCTTGAAAATCACCTTCCAGGCATCTTCGTACGTCGTGTCGAAGAGCCTGCTCAGAGTTTGATGTTGTGCCGGGTCGAACTCCCACAGGTTGAAAGCCCGTTATTGGCACGGGAGGATCAAGCAGATGAGCATAACCTGGACTATGTTGACAAGTTTGAGCTTCTTGTCCACCAGGGTTTTGACGCATGTTTGGAGTCCGGTTAGCTCTCCTTTTTTACCCCACAACAGGCCCGTCTCTTTCCAGGACGTGAGCCGCATCGGGGGTCCGGACCAGAACTCGAGGGGTGCGACCCATTTGGTGTCGCGCGGCTCGGTGATGTAAAACCACCCCGATTGCCACCCCTTCAGGGTCTCCACAAAGGAGCCCTCGAGCCAGAGGACGTTGGCCATCTTGCCCACCATGGCGCCTCCGCACTCCGCCTGGCTGCCGCGCACCACCTTCGGCTTGACGTTGAAAGTCTTGAGCCAGAGCCCGAAATGGGGGCAGATGCGGAGGAAGGCCTCGCACACGACGATAAACGCCGAGATGTTGAGGACGAAGTTCGGGGCCAGATTGTGGAAATCCAGGCCATAGTAGAACATGATCCCCCAGACAAATGGATGGAGTGGGAAGCCCAGTCCGCGAAGGAAATGGGGGAGAAACACCACCCTCTCACGGGGCCTAGGGGTGGGGATGAGCTGCCCCTTTTTGGGGAGCCGGTACGCGATGTCGTTAGACAGGTATCCGGCCTTCCTCAGCTTTTTGATATGTCCCTCCATGATGGAGGAGACCATCCACTTGCCTCCCGCTCCGGACATGGCTGGAGAAGGTTGAGGTGAGGAGTGCGGACTTGGGCGCTGGAGCTCGAGTGCGCAAGAATGGATAGGCGAAGGAGGAAGAAGGCATAGGTGAAAAGATGGATCCTTATCCCCATATATGGGTGGACGCAACTACATGTCCCCACCAGCCTGGTAAAACTCGTTTATCTCCAAGCGTCGTAATCAATGGCGCGGTTGGGTTACCCACGCCCGTATTGATCAGAATCCCGGAATAAGGGGACACAATCTCTGCTTTAACAAGACGTGCCAAGGAAACCGCCTCGCATAACGCGTTGAGATGGGACAGTAAAATGGTTCGAATGAAAGCTTGGCCTTGGTGTGATGTCACACCATGGAATATGTCAGCAGATTAGATTTGTGTAAATATTATTCTCTCTATGGCAATATGTGGAAACTTATTTTTTCAGAGCCGGACACTATCTTTGTGTTCAAAATCTTCTATGAAGTACTAGGAGGAGGAACCCGCCTTGCAATGCCGAAGACAATATGCGCGCCGGACTCGTCGTCATTGAAGCCTGGTTCAGGGGCTACTGAGGGAGTCCTGGATTAGGGGGTGTTCGGATAGCCAGACTATACCTTCAGCCGGACTCCTGGACTATGAAGATACAAGATTGAAGACTTCGTCCCGTGTCCGGGAGGGACTTTCTTTGGCGTGGAAGGCATGCTTGGCGATACGGATATGCAGATCTCCTACCATTGTAACCGACTCTATGTAACCCTAACCCTACCCAGTGTCTTTATAAACCTGAGGGTTTTAGTCCGTAGGACAACATACACATCAACAATCATACCATAGGCTAGCTTCTAGGGTTTAGCCTCCTCGATCTCGTGGTAGATCTACTCTTGTACTACCCATATCATCAATATTAATCAAGCAGGACGTAGGGTTTTACCTCCATCGAGAGGGCCCGAACCTGGGTAAAACTTCGTGTCCCTTGTCTCCTGTTACCATCCGGCCTAGACGCATAGTCCAGGACCCCCTACCCGAGATCCGCCGGCTTTGACACCGACACCCCCTGTTATTCTGCGGCGACGGCAGCGCAGCCGAACTAGTGAACCCTCGTACTCCTCTCCGCGTGGGCATCCACTGCGCGTCTTCCCCGGCTCCGAGTCGACCCCTTCCTAGGCCTCGCCGTCGTCCACCGCCGTGGTGCTGTCGGCGCGCCGTGGTCAATGTGGTCAACCACCGAATTCCATCGGAAGAATACTATATGTGGAGAGGCTGACAGCTGGGTCCACGGCAGCCTCAAGGAAGTGCCTCCTTATTACGCGGAAAATAATTATTCCTCCACTTGACAGCAGGGACCCACCAGACGGGCCACCAGTATTTTGCGAAAAAAATCGTTTCCCCCTGACTGCTGGGACCCACCGGACGGGCCACCGTATTTCGCGAAAAAAACGTTTCCCCCGCTGTCAGCTCGGACCCACCGGAAGTGCCTGCTTATTACGCACAAAAAAATGAATACTCCCCCGGCTAGCTGGGACCCACCTTGCTGGGAGGCTGACTTGTGGGTCTACTAAGTTGACAGGGACGGAGGGCTTTGTCAACTTAGTCAATATGCACGATTCTAGCTCAAGTGACCGTACGATGTCCATCCAACGGCCATAGTGCTTCTTCAACCTCTGGTCTTCTTGCTCCATCCGCCCAAACCAGCGCCGGTCGTTCCTTGTGCTCCTGCCTCTCGTGGCTGGCTGCGATGTGGTGGAGGCCTCACCGCCCCCTACTACTCCCACCGCTGGCTAGGCCATCCCTCTACTCACCCACACCCCCTGTTATTCTGCGGCGACGGCAACCTCACACCGCAGCGAACCAGTGAACCCTCGTACACCTCTACGCGTGGGCATCCATTGCCGCGTCTTCCCTGGCTCCGCGTCGTCCCCTTCCTAGGCCTCACCATCGTCCATCGCCTTGGTGCTCTCAGGGCGGCGTGGTCAACATGGTCAAGGAACGACTTCCATCGGACGTGGACTATATGTGGAGAGGCTGACAGCTGGGTCCACGGCCGCAGCAAGGAAGTGCCTCCTTATTACGTGCAAAATAATTATTCCTCCACCTGACAGCGGGGACCGACCAGACGGGCCACCGTATTTCGCCCCCATGACTGCTGGGACCCACCAGCTACATCTTCGCAGGCAAGGAAGTGCCTGACAGTCGGGACCCACCTGGTCGAAGCGTACGTAGCGTTGTCATTCTGGTCGCGAACGTGTACGTACATATATACTGGTGGATGTAGAGGCGCGCACCTGTCGTAGTAGAGGCGGCCAGGGTGCAAGAAATAAAATAAGGCCACGGATGTGTACATACGGGCGGGGTCTCGAACGCCTACTCGTGCATACGTACGGCGAGGGCTCGTGTACATGGCTGGGTCAGAACGGAGAAACAGCGTCGTCGTCATGTTCATGGGTCGGAACGGAATGCGTGGTCGTGTTCATCGGGAGGGATTGGACGGAAGAGGCAATGGAAACGAGGCCTGGCGTACCGCACAACGGAGGAAACAGACCTCCTACGGTCGAAACGGGGGTCCTGTTGATCGGGAGGGGTGTGGCGTACCGCAAAACGAAGGAAACGGACCTACGATCGAAACAGGGGTCCTGTTGATCGGGAGGGGTGTGG
>NC_057812.1:282306582-282411867 GCF_018294505.1 Triticum aestivum | reverse complement strand
GGACCTCCTATGGTCGAAACGGGGGTCCTGTTGATCGGGAGGGGTGTGGCGTACCGCAAAACGGAGGAAACGGACTTGTGTTGGAGCGCTACGGTTGAAACGGGGATCCTGTTCATCGAGAGGGGTGTGGCGTACCGCAAAACGGGACTCCACGGGATACTGTTCATCTCCACCGTCTTCCCGCTCCAGCCTCCACGAGCTACTGTTCATCCACCGTCGACCACCTCCAGCCTCCACGGGCTCCTGTTCATCCAGCCTCCACCGCGCGCTACTCCACCGGCTACTGTTCAGCCACCCCTCCACTGTCTACTGTTCATCCAGCCCTCCACACCACGGGGTCCTGTTCAACCACCCCTCCACGGGCACCCCTCCACCGTCTACTGTTCATCCTGCCCTCCACACCACGGGGTCCTGTTCATCCACCCCTCTACGGGCACCCCTCCACCGTCTACTGTTCATCCAGCCCTCCACCACACCACGGGTAGGGGTGGGCACTTTTGAACCGAAAACCGAAAAACCAAACCGAACCGAACCATATTAACCGATTTATCTATTAGTTTGGTGATTCGATTTTTTGTTCGGTGGGAAATTTTAAGGTTGTTCGGTGTTTGGTTTTTGTTCGGTTTCCAGTGCCCAAAAACCGAATACACCGAAAAAACCGATATGTACGATACCCCATGCAATACCTTGTTTTCGAAAGTTCAGCGGGGGCGCTTCCTCTGACAAATACTTGTTGGTTGTGGCAGACGTCAGGCCAGCCCCTAGATGAGTTTCTAATCTCACAATCTAACTAGTACTCCTATGTAACGCCATACTAGCATGGCTAACTGAATTTGTTTAGATTATTTTACTATTGTTTGCATGCAACATAGTCAATGGCCGTATCCTTCTAGCAAGTACTTATTAAGATTTCTTTTTTTTGTTTGAAAACTTATTAAGATTTCTATCCATGCAATATCGCGTAGGAGTATGTATGCATGCCCCGCGCTTGCTTATGGAATACTAGCAATTAGTGTATCAATTAATGCATGAGTTGCTTAGTTTACACGCATCACACATATTCTTCCGTACATAATACATGTAACGCCCCATGTGATTTTACACTTAGTTATGTTCACTAGTTTGCTTGACCGAATAAAGCACTGACTGATGTTAAGGTTGCTAGCTCTTGTGATATATACTGATGAGTGCATGTATTTTGGTTTTTCGGTTAACCGAATAAACCGAACCGATATGTTATGGTTAATATGGTTCGGTTTCTAAATATTGTGTGATTAATTCGGTTTCCATTTCTTCAAAACCGAAATTATAAAACACCGAATAAACCGAACCGTATTAACCATATAAACCGAATGCCCAGCCCTAACCACGGGGTCCTGTTCATCCAGAGGCAACGCCACCGCTCACTGTTCATCCAACCCCCCCCCCTGCAACACTCACTGTTCATCCCATCGATCGGCTTCAGTTAGCAGCAGTAGCCAAGGAATCGCTCGATCGGGTTCAGTTAACAGCCATCGATCGATCGCTCGGGTTCAGTAACGCGTAGCCTGCAGTGCAATCGCTCGGGTTCAGTTAGAGCCCAATGCCTCGCTCGGGTTCAGTTAGAGCCAACGCCTCGCACACACACGTGTACGTATACGAGAGAAACGCGCATCGCTCGGCCCCCGACCTCCCACCGTAACCGGGAACTCCCCGAAATTTTCCTCCCCTCGCTTCTACCATGGTATTTTCCGTCATTGATGGCCCAAAGAATGTCATGCAGCTGCGTCTCCGGCCCGCCCAGGATGAAAAGCCCATTTTCTGTCATGATTTTTTGTCATAGAAGTAGGAGCCCACCACATCTATTGTGATACCAGGTTTTGTCATAATTATCGTCATAGAAGTGTCATATGTATGACAGAAAAAAATTTCGTTCGGCCCAAAATGTCACGGATGTGTCTTTTTTTTGTAGTGAACTTTCATAGTTATTCGCACACTATATATGTGTATAGATGTATAGATGTGTATATATATATAGATGTGTCCCATGCTAGAGCGCAATCGTGGGACGACCCCCCCTGCTGTCGCCTTGAAGTTGGGAAATTGACATCATAGGTATTGAACCCGGCTTGGAGTCGGGTACGGTGTTCGATATGTAATGTACTTGGCGTGGCCCATCGAAGTTGTGAATTTGGGATTTAAACACATCATACACCATCGTACCCATACATATTTTCGGGCCGCATGCAGTGTATACGGGGTCTTCTGATCGACCACGTCTCCCTTGTGCGGTTTTTTGTGATGACACGGATATCTGTGGGCTCCCCGAGTGTACATATATCATCCCTTTGACCGATAATGAGGGGTATGTGTTGGCCATGAAAGGATTCCTCCTAGTTCATGTTAGGGCCGGTCATTGTTAAATGTCGGTCAACCAAAGCTCGAGCTCATGCGTTGTCAGGATTCCCTCCCAGATGCTCGGATTGCTGGGTTCGACCTACATCAAACCCTGCATACGTATCTCATCCTTAACTACCTTGCCTTCATGGTTGTTGTCTGTATCGAGAGGTAGGCACCACATCTAAATTGTACATTATCATATATTGAAAACACACATCACCCCTTCCCAACGTACATCATTTTGGGCCGCATGCAAGAGGTGCTGATTTTGTGGTCCCTCTCGTGCGATGTTTATGATGGTTCAATCTATTGGCCCAAGCGGTTTATCGATAACAACAACTGTCATTTGACCAAACGAAAGATTCATTGGTCCATCTTATGTTAGTTCATGGTGACATGCATGTATGACCAAAGTATCGATCAATACGTGCATCCGCCCCGCTGACACGAAGTGGGTGGTGGTGGGCCAAGCATCCTAGCTAGGTACGACATTATGTCATTATATATATCCTAGCTAGGTGGTTGTTAGGGTGCTTTTGGGTTTGCAAGGCAGGTGCCACCAAAGTTATGCATTGTGTATTTAAAGTTTTAAACATCCCCAATATTCGTACATATATTTGGCCACTTCCAGGTGGTTCTTGACTTCTGGCCCCTCTCATCGATCTTCAATGACGCGCCCAACCGTAGGCCCGCGGGGTCAAAGTTGTGCATTGGAATTTTGAACATCACATACCACCCTTTTCATTCATATATATTTGGGCCACATGCTGGTGTGGCTGTCTTTTGACCCTCCCTAACATTTTTTTGCTGCAAACACTCTGATGATCCTCAACGGACACGGGGTATAATATCTAAACCATGTGCGATACAAGTGCGATGTGAATCGCCACGACCACGCAAGCGCGAGCAAATTAAGGTGGAGGTACTGGCTCAATCGTGTGCGATGCAAGTGCACTGAAATCACCACGACCGCGCAAGCGTGAGCAAAGGGTGGAGGTACTTGCTCAACCGTGTGCGATGCAAGTGTGCTGAAATCACCACGACCGCGCAAGCGCGAGCAAAGGGTGGAGGTACTGGCTTAACCGTGTGCGATGCAAGTGCACTATAAAACCACCACCTGTGGAAGCTAAAGGCGGGTGAGTTTATTTGGAAATTAGGAAGAATCGTGTGCGATAGTCCAGCTAGCTAGAAATATAAAAAACAAACTACCCGCCTTGAGCGTTGCAAAAATCGGCGAATCCGTGCCACTTTTCCTTATTATCATACACGCATATTGTTATTGTACCATGCGCGATCTTGGACACTCCCGCCCCACATCAATTCCTTTATCCAAATTTTAGTAGCCATAGTACTTCAACAGTCGCCCACACTCCTCCAGCACCGACCTTATAGTAAAATTTTAGCAGCCAAGGCATTTGAACCGTCGCCCTCCCTTGTCCACCATCATCTCCACCCACCATTACTAAAATTTTCGGTAGCCGCAGCGTATCCTCAAACACCACCCCCTCCCCCTCCACAGTCCCCCACCTAACCCCTCCCCCCTTCGAAGCCTAGCTCATGGCCGCCACCGGCGCCGCCGCCAACCCTATCGGTCTGCCCGTTCCTCCTAGCTTAGATAATAAAGTTCAGATTATCCAGCGATTCCCATACCGCCACCCCACTCCCCTGAGTTTTCAGATGAGGCCTGCGGTGTCCCTCCCCGCCAGATCCACATCCCCTGCTCCAGAATGTCGTAGCCTAAGCTCGACCACTTATCCCGGGGAGCCCGATGAGCGTTCGGCCAAGAAGAGGTTTATCATGGCCTCTCCGGCGGACGTTGGCGAGGTGGTCGCCGTTCGCCCCGACCTGTCGATCCCGGAGCAACACGTCGTCGCAGAAGCCGGCGAAGACGTTGACTATGTTGCCATGCCGAAGGCTTCATGTCAGCGGGCTAGCGTATTACTGTACCTCGGGAAAGCTGGCTACGACATCAAGCTCGTCCACACCGACGGCTTCACACGGGCCATGTCACGGGTTAAGTGGTCCATCCCTAGCCCCTTGGTTCAACCGTCCTTGATCTCTTTGACGGCCCTGCCGCTGATCTCCTCCGCCAAGCGGTCAAGGATTTGCGAGCTTTATACGCCATCGAGCCCATTTTGTCACTTCTGAAGGACACGTTCTATATGGCGGCGGCTTGGGATCCTCAATTGCCAAGTCAGATCTCATCGACCATGACCACGAGGAGGGCACCCACAAAGGTTTTTCCAAGGTGAAACAGCCCATCTGTGACTTTAGAGAGTGCACCATGGGTTTGTGCTCTTCCAACTGGAAGAATCTCGTCCATGAAATGTGAGGCAACATTCTATCATCAAATATTACCTTTTCTAGCTTTCTAACTCATACCCTTTGTTGCAGTAGCATTTGTCGTGCGGTGCTTTAACTATGTCGTGTTTAATTATTTGAGTTATGCAAAAATGTATTGTTCAATAGGTCTATGTGATGTTTAAGTATGAATTGTCCATTGTAGTTTCACGAATGGCTATATTTGGTTGTTTATAGTGAGTAGATGCCTTGTTTATCTGTATTTGGTTGTTAGGTTGGTTGGAGTGAGCATTTGTTCAGTTATCGAGCAGATGCCTTATTTATCTATATTTGGTTCTTAGTTTGGTTGTAGTGAGTATTTGTCCAGTTATCAAGCAGATGCCTTGTTTATCTGTATTTGGTTGTTAGGTTGCTTTTTTAGCATTTGTCCATTTATCAAGCAGATGCCTTGTTTATCTGTATTTGGTTGTTAGGTTGCTTTTTTAGCATTTCTCTAGTTATCAAGCAGATGCCTTGTTTATCTTTATCTGCTTGTTAGGGTGGTTGCAGTGAGCATTTGTCCGGTTTTCATGCATATGCCCTGTTTATCTGTATTTGCTTGTTAGGTTGGTTGCAGTGAGACTCTGTCCAATTTTCAATGGCTATATTTGGTTGTTATACTAGTCATTTATGCCTTGTTTATTTCAGTCATTCACAATGTGTGGTTCATTATGTGCAAGTCGGAACTGTGCCGCTCGACTACATCAATACCAGTTTGAAGGGCTATATTTGGTTCCAGTTATTCCTGGTGTAGTTAACACATTCCCTTTATTTCAGTTTTACACATTTATCCAGTGTGATGTTTAAGCTTTACCTATGTTCTATTCATTTTCAACAATACCAGTTTGAATTGCAATATTTGATCGATGTTAAGCCTGCTGTCGGTAACATTGCCTTCCATTTTATATCTGCTTTAACAGCATGCTGAAACCAACACATTCAAGCTATCATTTGGAGATGATGTTGTTTACCTTTGCTATATTTGTTTGATGTTAAGATTGTTGTACTTATCATGCCTTTCCACTACTTATGCAGGACAACAACGGGAGTGGCCACCATTTTCCGCCGAGGTTAGCTTCATCCCTCGGCTTGTACTCCCCCCGTCGTTCCATAATGTAGTGCATATAGATCCAGGCCTGGACACTAGTTAGCTTCTAATATTGACTTGTTGCTTGTAGGTACATATGCCCTTGGCAAGGATCCATGCATCGACCCTTTTTGCATATGGAGCAATGAGATATTGATGAACAAGCATCAAGTGAGGAAACTGATAAGGATTATTAGCAAAAAGATACGAATGGTGGCAAGCAAATTATTTGTTTATGCTCTATCCAACACAACAGTGAGTTGTAGGATGGTAACTACAAACTCTGTAGCCTTCTCTTTTTACTGCCCATAATGAGTTGTTAGATAACAATATCTGAATCTTTTTCATTCCCAGTGGTTCTCGAAGCAGTTCACTCAAGATTCCCTCGCAAAGTACATGATTGGTGGACACGCAATGAAGGTTAAAGTATTTCATCCAGACTACAATGAGCATCGAGAAGTCCTAATGAAGACAGTGAAGGATGGACGGGCAGCCATCACAAGGGGTTGGCCTAGAGTCGTGCGCGCCTTACGCATGGAGGAGGGCACAATATGGGCATTCCGCTTCACCTTCTCCAGCAACCAGAATGTCTTTCGCCTCTCTCTTTATAGTCTTTAGTACAACTGTGGTTCATCATTCTTTACTTGGTGCTTCTGTAGTTCTTCAGTATATGTACCTGTGCATTGAATTATGGATTCGTGGTTGAACCTATATTTGTAATAAACATGGTTGGATATGAAATAAGTGATTGCCTACTTTCAAATTCATAACATGTGATTTTTAAATTAGGGATCAATTGGATTAATTATGGATTAAATAGGGATTACACTGCACACGGTTTGCGAAAAGCGAAATGTCTGCGACATACGTGGAGATCAGAAATGTTTCTAGGATCCACTGCACACACGACTTTCTCTTGAAAATTGTTTGCGTTTGGCCACCTTGCGCAAACGTTTATCACATAAAAAGTGTGTGTGATGGACAACCTTTTCCACACAGTTTCTTTCTACGCACCGTGTGTGATGCATTCAATAACACAAACGATAAAATTATTATGTGTAATGGCAACGCTATCACAAACGATTTAACGGGAAAAACTGTGTGTGATGTACCTGTGAACGGAAACGTTTTCGTTGGAGCGATTGTGTGGGATGTGCATACGAATGGAAACATTTAGTGGGGACTGACTGTGTGGGATGTACTTGCGACCAGAAACAATTTCGTCATATAATTGTATTTTTTTAGCTCTACTGTATGTATTTCCGTATTTGAGCGCTCGCCGGTTGCACACGACCCCATTTTGCCGAACATGTGTGCCAGGAGGGCATATCCCCGACGGTTTCTGGGTCATGTGGGAAGGACCCCCCTATCGCCCACACTCACTTGGCGATGGTTCCAGATGTCATCGCGGAAATAGGTTAAAAACAGTTTGGTTAGGACCGACGCGCACCAGTGTATGTTCCTTCTGGTCCATAAAAAATCTCCGTAAAGTTTCATGGCATTTGGACTCCATTTGATATTGATTTTCTGCGATGTAAAAAACATGGAAAAAAACAGCAACTGGCACTTGGCACTATGTCAATAGGTTAGTACCAAAAAATGATATAAAATGATTTTAAAACATCCAAAATTGATAATATAATAGCATGGAACAATCAAAAATTATAGATACGTTGGAGATGTATCAGCAAACACCACCGAGGGCTACCACGGCGGCTGCTGAAGGGGCGACGCAGCCTGGCGATCCTGAGGTTGCAGCTCCCGAGGCTCGGGCGTCCCGCCCTGAGGGGGCGGCTAGAGAGCCGACGCGATCCAGAGCTCCCGAGGTTGCCGCCCCCGAAGCTCGGACAAGCAGTCTTGAGGTGAAGGCTAGAGAGTTGCCGCAGCCCGAAGGCCCCAAGGTCGCCTCCTCAGGAGCCCCGCCAAACGCCCCAGGCGTTGATGGTCGCGCCCGGGGCTTCGGCCATCTTCTCCTGAACTTCAAAGCACTCCGCAAGAGAAAGGGGGTCCAAGTTGAAGTGGTGACGCCTACTGGCCGCTGAAGCAGAGGAAGTACATAGCTACGGACGAGTGAGTACCCTATCTTCGCGATTTCTTGTGTGTTGCATTATTTCCTAGGGACGACTCTTTAGGGTCCCCTCGGCATCAGCGGTGAGGCTTCTCGAGGTGCCGCCTTCACTAGTCCTCAGCTCGCTCTTGGTATCGAGCCCTTCACGTCCGTCCATCACGCGAGGCACAGGGCCTGCCCAAGAGGCGGACGCGCCGATGGGGGGCCTCGACCCTGCTTCCTGGCGTCTTTCCTTCGCGCTCCGTCTTGGGGTGCAGCAGGTGTGCCAAGGGCTCCTCCATTGGTCATCGCTGGTGGCTGGGCGGGGACCCTAGCACTGGCTTCGTCTTTAGGTGGCGAGGCCACACCACCCAGCACCTCCGCTGAAGCCCGCAAAGTGGCAGGTGAAAGATCGTGGATGTTCCCTAGAGGGGGGTGAATAGGCGCTTTAAAATAATTACGGTTTAGGCTTGAACAAATGCGGAATAAACCAAGCGGTTAATTTGACAAGCACAAAACCTACAACAACTAGGATCACCTATGTGCACCAACAACTTATGCTAAGCAAGATAAACAACTAGGTGATAGCAAGATATATAACAAGAAACCATATGGCTATCACAAAGTAAAGTGCATAAGTAAAGGGCTCGGGTAAGAGATAACTGAGGCACATGGAGACGACAATGTATCCCGAAGTTCACACCCTTGCGGACGCTAATCTCCGTTTGGAGCGGTGTGGAGGCACAATGCTCCCCAAGAAGCCACTAGGGCCACCGTAATCTCCTCATGCCCTTGCACAATGCAAGATGTTGTGGTTCCACTAAGGGACCCTTGAGGGCGGTCACCGAACCCGTACAAATGGCAACCCTTGGGGGCGGTCACCGAACCCATACACTTTGGCAACCCTTAGGGGTGGTCACCCGGTACTCGTCAAATTGCTCGGGGCGATCTCCACAACCTAATTGGAGACCCCGACGCTTGCCCGGAGCTTTACACCACAATGATTGAGCTCCGAACACCACCAACCGTCTAGGGCGCCAAGACACTCAAGAGGAACAAGCTCTAGGGTGACCAAACACCCAAGAGTAATAAGCTTCTCAAACTTCACTTCCACATATCACCGTGGAGAACTCAAACCAATGCACCAAATGCAATGGCAAGGGCACACGGAGTGCCCAAGTCCTTCTCTCTCAAATCGCACCGAAGCAACTAATGCTAGGGAGGAAAATGAGAGGAAGAACAAGAAAGAGAACACAAAGAACTCCAAGATCTAGATCCAAGGGGTTCCCCTCACATAGAGGAGAAAGTGATTGGTCGAAATGTGGATCTAGATCTCCTCTCTCTTTTCCCTCAAAAACTAGCAAGAATCCATGGAGGGATTGAGAGTTAGCAAGCTCAAAGAAGGTCAACAATGAGGGAAGAACACGAGCTCAAAGGATAAGGTTCATTGGGGAAGAAGACCCCCTTTTATAGGAGGGGGAAAATCCAACCGTTATGTGCTCAGCCCGCACACGAGCGGTACTACCGCTCAGGCGAAAGAAGTAGGGAAAAAGGAGCAACACAACATGAACCTTGGAGCAGTAGTACCGCATATAAGCGGTACTACCGCTCACCCCAGCAGTACTACCGCTGGAGGAGCAGAACACGGGACCAAAAGAGGTAGGCAGAGCAGAGTATGGCGGCAGTGAAGCAGAAATGGTACTACCGCCCGACTGGAGCGGTACTACCGCTTAGGCGGTACTACCGTGCCTTACTGCCATGCAACTACTGCTAAACCCAACACGAAAAGAGCAGGACCCAAAAACGAGGCGGTAGAAGAGCGGCACTGCAGCGGTACTACGGCTGAGAGCTCCAAGCGGTACTACCGCTTGGGCTCGCAGTACTACCGCTGGGACCAGACAAAAACCACACTCAAGAAAACAAGAACTGCCATAACTTCTGCATTTGAGCTCCGAATTGAGCAAACTCAAGGTTGTTGGAAACAAGACGATGGTTATAGTAAGAAGAGGCAGGGGAGGTATGCCTAACAAATGGAGGAGTGAGACCTCCAACAGAGAAGAACGAGCATAACCTCCAACATCGAAAACATCATAGAAGATGCATGTGAACTCCGTTTTCGATGAACTTGAGCTTGTCATCAAGATGACCATAAGCTCTAAGACTCTCAAAGAGAACCAAACAAGAACCAAGAAAGATGATGCAAGGATGCAATGGTTTGAGCTCTCAACAAACAATACGATCAAGCTACTCATCGAGAGCCCCCTTGATAGTACGACAATTGATCCTATAACCCGGTCTCCCAACTACCATCATGAGACCGGTAAAATAGAAAACCTATCAAGGGCAAACCTTTGTCTTGCACATAGTCCACTTGAACTAGATGATGACGTTCTTGACTTCCTTAAGTTGGACCACCTTTCTTGATTGCGTTGGCTTGGTGAAGACTAGTAGATTGCTCCCCCATATTCCACTATGGGTGAGCAACTCTTCCACACATCTTCCCACATCCATTGTCACCACAATGGACGGCAAGCTTCAAGCACTTGATCTCTTCGTGATGCATCACTTGAACTTGCACACGGCAACCTAACCCCACACAGAACTCTCATGAAGACCATGGGTTAGTACACAAAGCGTAATTGACAATGCTTACCATACCAGGGGATCACTTGATCCCTCAGTACATCTTGTATGCTTTGTGTGTTGATCAACATGATTCATTCTTGACTTAATCTTGATCAACCTTGAATCTTTCCAATTCTCTTCATTTGAATGATGTCTTGAAGGTAGACATGCATGATCACACAATCTTCTTCTTCAAGACATGCTTGCAATAAGCTCAACTCTCACATGAGCAATCTTTGGATAATTCCTTGAATAGCACCTTGGTCGGCACCAACTCTCCTTGAAACCAACACATGTACTCCAAGAAAAGCCTATGGACAAAACCTACAAATATAACTCAAGGCAACCATTAGTCCATAGAGATTGTCATCAATTACCAAAACCAAACATGGGGGCACCGCATGTTCTTTCAGCAGGGAAGGCACCGGCCTTGACCCCCCTGCAAGGGGCAGGCAGGCCACCAAAAGCTTCCCCAACAACCCTTGGCGCGGAGGATGGGCTTGGCCATCCACTGGAGTTCGCGCATGGGCGTGGCGCCGTATGCCACGAGCTCTTCCGGGAGGTGATGGGTGTGCTGAGCCATCTCAGAGAAGAGCTTGTCGAAGTCGATGCTCGCCTTAAGACAGGGGGCCTTCGCCTGGTTCACGAGTGGCACCAGTTGAAGGTCGCCATCAACCTTGGGCATCTTCAGCATGAGCGCGACAAGGCAAATGTCGCGATGTCCCTTGCGACCTCACGCGAGGCCAATGCTCGGGCCTTGGAGGAGGCCAGGGAGGCCGACCATCATCGCGAGGCCGCCGAGGAGCGCGAACGAGAGTTGCAGGCCTTGAACACTACCCTTGAGCAGCGGATCAAGGCACATTGGGCCGCCCTGGCATCAATGAGGGGAGAACCTTCCGAAGAGGAGGATATCCTGAAGTGCGAGGAGGCACTAGCACTGGAGGCCTTGGAGTGCGGCCTGGAGCTTGAGCAGCTGAAGGTGAGGGAGCGCCAGGTGGCTATGGCTGAGGATGTCGCCACCGCGCGAGAAGCCAAGGTCTAGGAGGAGGTCAACCGGATGGTGGCGAAGGTTCATGCGGATCTTGCCAATGAGTGAGGGAGTCCTGGACTAAGGGGTCCTCGGGCGTCCGGCCTGTTATCTATTGGTCAGACTGATGGGCTGTGAAGATATGAAGACCGAAGACTGTACCCGCGTCCGGATGGGACTCTCATTGGCGTGGAAGGCAAGCTTGGCGAACAACTATGAAGATTCCATATTATGTAACTGACTCTATGTAACCCTAGATCCCCTAGTGTCTATATAAACTGGAGGACTTAGTCCGGATAGGGGATACTCAATACCATAGTCATACGGGCTAGACTTCTAGGGCTTAGCCATTACGATGTCGTGGTAGATCAACTCTTGTAATACTCGTATTCATCAATATCAATCAAGCAGGACGTAGGGTGTTACCTCCATAAAGAGGGCCCGAACCTGGGTAAAGCTTCGTGTCCCCTGTCTCCTGTTACCATCAACCTTAGACGCGGAGTTTGGGACCCCCTACCCGAGATCCACCAGTTCTGACACCGACATTGGTGCTTTCATTGAGAGTTCCTCTGTGCTGTCGCTGAAAGGTTTGATGGCCCCTTGATCATCAATAATGGCGCTGTCTGTGGAGAAACATTCCTCCCTGGGCAGATCTTTGTGTTTGGCGGCTTTGCACTACGGGCCAACTTGTTTGGCCATCTAGAGCAGATCGAAAGCTACGCCCCTGGCCATCAAGTCAGATTCGGGAGCTTAAACTATGTCGCAGACATCCGTGGAGACTTGATCTTCGCCGGATTCGATACCGCGGTAGCCGCTCCCGATCACCCTGATGATCATGACTTAAATCTGTCATCGGGCCGCATCCAGGAGATCGCTCATGTAACCGCTCTGGCCCTAGAGCCGGAGCAGGCCGCACCATCCAAAGATTGGAGGATTAACCACACCACGGAGGCCGCAGATTCCACGGCGTTGGAGCCGCACAGGGACCTGGTCTCACTCGATGCCTATGCCACCGGAACACCGGACTCATCTCCGGTTGTAGGTTCCGAACTACGCGAGCCCGCGGATGCCGAGCTTGATCATTTATCAATCTTCGAATTCAGCGCCACAGACATCTTCCAGCACTCGCATCTAGCGATATGCTAAACTCGTTAAAAAATATGTCCTTAGCGGAGGACTCTTAGCCAAACTATATCCGGCTTGAACTAGGGGCTGACGATGGAGAATTTCGCTTCCCACCCGCCACCCACTTTATAGCCACGGTCGAGGATTTGACCGGTAAACTTGATTACGACTCCAAGGACATCGACGGTATGGATGAAGATGCCGGAGAAGAAGAAGACTAGAACCCGCCATTCACCAGACGCTGGACGGCCACTTCCTCGTATGACGTATACATGGTGGATGCACCAAAGGAAAACAACGGCGACGACAAGGAAGACCCAGTTGAGGATAAACCTTCTGAAATAAAGTCCAAGCGCTGGCGTTAGCGGCACCGCTCTAAGTCACGCCGCAGTAAAGATAGCAACACCGGCACAGGAGAAGATGACACTCCGGAAGGTGCCGAAGACAACGAAGACCCCGTCGACACAACAAACGAACAAGATGAATGGGAAGATGCACAGGTTAGCCCTATTAAACAGGCCACGCACAAAGATTGGGAGGATGATAGTTACCTTCCGCTCTCCGAGGACGAGGTGAGCCTCGACACCGAGGATTTCATCGTGCCTGAGGAACCTCTTGAGCAGGAGCGTTTCAAGCGCCAGCTAATAGCCACTGCAAGGAGCCTGAAGAAGAAGTAGCAGCAGCTTCAAGCTGACCAGGATCTGCTCAACGATAAATGGATTGATGTCCTAGCAGCCTAAGAATACGGCCTCAAGCGCCCAACCAAAAGCTACCCACAGCATAAATTGTTGCCTCAGTTCGACGAGGAGGCACCGGAATATATACCACCATCATACAATGCGGCTGACCGACAACCGCGTGGTCGGAACAAAATGGCAGCTCATGCCGAACACCAGCCCTCCCTGCC
Organism: Triticum aestivum; assembly: GCF_018294505.1. NCBI lineage: Eukaryota > Viridiplantae > Streptophyta > Magnoliopsida > Poales > Poaceae > Triticum > Triticum aestivum. The sequence goes on along the minus strand of NC_057812.1, from coordinate 282,398,330 downwards.
TCATCACTCAGGCAAAGGTAAATTCGCCCATGGCCATACATATGACCTCCGGTAGAACCTGAACAATAAAGCAGGACCTACCAGATCAATCTACGGATCGCGAGGACGCACCTCGACACGTGACAACGGCCACCTATTCGGACGTGACAAACCTAGTAATGCGTAGGCCGAACACCACAGACGGACTCCATTAGAGCTGCGTCACAATACGGCCCAATACAGAGGCCCCGCACACCCTCATTGCTTCATTGATGAGGTCCTGGACCACGAATTCCCCGAAGGATTCAAGCCCATAAACATAGAATCATACGATGGGACCACGGACCACGTGGTGTGGATCGAAGACTTCATTCTCCACATCCATATGGCACGCGGAGATGACCTCCACGCCATCAAATACCTCCCTCTCAAACTCAAGGGGCCCGCTCGGCATTGGCTAAACAGACTTCCTGACAACTCCATTGGCAGTTGGGAGGAGTTGGAAGAGGCTTTCCTCGATAACTTCCAAGGTATATATGTTCGACCTCCAGACGCTGATGACTTAAGCCATATAGTCCAGCAGCCCGGAGAGTCCGCCAGGAAATTCTGGACAAGGTTCCTAACTAAAAAGAACCAAATCGTTGATTGTCCGGACACTGAAGCTCAAGCATCTTTCAAACATAGCATCCGCGATGAATGGCTCGCTCACCACCTCGGCCAAGAAAAGCCAAAATCCATGGCGGACCTCACGGCACTAATGACCCGCTTTTGTGTGGGCGAGGACAGTTGGTTGGCTCATAGCAAAAACAATGCAAGTGACACCAGCACCTGTGAAGTTAGAAGTAACAAAGACATGTCTCGATGTAATAGGTACAAGCACCGAAACAACGATGACAACACCGAGGATACGGCGGTCAACGCCGGATTCAGTGGCTCTAAGTCCGGCCAGCGGAAGAAGCCATTCCAAAAGAACAATTCAGGCCCATCCAGCTTAGACCGCATACTTGATCGTCCATGCCAGATTCACGGCACCCCCGACAAGCCTCCTAATCATACAAATAGAGAGTGCTGGGTTTTCAAACAGGCCGGCAAATTAAACACCGAGAACAGGTAAAAAGGATCGCAAAGCGAGGACGATGACGAAGAGCCACGACAGCCAAACACATGGGGACATAAGAAGTTTCCCCCTCAGGTCAAAATGGTGAACATGATATATGCTACCCACATCCCCAAGAGGGAGTGCAAGCGTGCGCTTAGGGACGTCTAAGCGATAGAGCCAGTCGCCCCAAAATTCAATCCATGGTCGTCGTGCCCGATCACTTTCGATCGTCGGGACCACCCGACTAGTATCCGTCACGGGGGGTCAGCCGCACTACTCTTAGACCCAATAATTGATGTGTTTCACCTGACTCGCGTCCTTATGGACGGTGGTAGCAGCCTCAATCTGCTCTATCAGGATATAGCGCGGAAAATGGGCATTAACCCATCAAAGATCAATCCTACAAGGACTACCTTTAAAGGAGTCATACCAGGTGTAGAGGCCCGTTGTACGGGCTCAATCACATTAGAGGTTGTCTTCGGATCTCTGGACAACTTCCGAAGAGAGGAGTTAATCTTCGATATCGTCCCATTCCGCCGCGGCTATCATGCACTGCTCGGGCGAACTGCGTTTGCTTGATTCAACGCAGTGCCACACTATGCTTATCTCAAGCTCAAGATGACCGGTCCACGCAGCGTCATAACAATCAATGGCAATACGGAACGCTCTCTCCGTACAGAAGAGCACACATCTGTCCTAGCAGCAGAAGTACAAAGAGGCCTTCTCAAACAGAACCTTCATTCGGCTACCGAGCCCACGGACACCCTTAAGAGGGTCCGAACTACTCTGCAGCAGGAGATCCCGGCTCGTCAGGATCTTGACTAGCAATCTGGCTTCCATCTCAGTCCCGATCAAGTGGTGGCATTCGTGCCGCGCGTACATAACTACGCACTTAAAATTCCATGGGCATTGACGGAGTCACAGATAACTTGTGACCCATGGCACGGCTCAACCGACATCGGATACACACATACTTTCACATTTACTTGTTCTCCTTTCAGGTCCCAATCCCACAGGCCCCATCGGGGGGTCTGGTCATCAGTCCTCTTGTAGGATAAATACAGCAAGACGGCGAGAAGCATGGACATATGGGGAACTTTTTAGGTGATTCCGTTAACGATAACTCTACCTGTTTTCCAGGACCCATATGCAGCTCTCCCCTGGTTTCAGCATGTTAAATAGCCTATTTCTTATTGCACTATTTGTATCAATGCGCCTTGACATACTAATTACATTACAGTGAAAACCGTTTGTAGCTGGAGCTTTAGGACCCCAGCCTTTTACCTTTATGTCTTTTCTGTTTTCTTTCTCTCTTTTCTTTTTCAGATTCCCTGTGGATAACCCCATCAGGTAGCACCCGTACACTTTGGTACGTTTGACGTTTGCCAGGGGATTTATAGAACCTTACACTATGACAACAAAAGTCCGAACAATTCCTATAAGTATAGTTCGGCACCCCGAATTTAGCATTATATGCATTGGCTTCGAATCATGTCTTTGGTCAATAGTTGGGTTGCCCAGACCCTGTGCTTGCTACCCTACGTTCCGCTACATCGGCTAGGGTAGTAAAGGGAGAACTACTGCGATTGTGTCCTGGTCTAAACCGGATGAGCACCTCAGTAGAGAAAGCCCAAAACTGACTGTCATGATGCGGCGAGAGCTGGTCAGCTGTTCGGAGGTCTCAAATTGTTGGAGATTTTTCCGCATTTTGCGAAGGATCGGTACTTCCCGATCAGACGCTGATAGCACTCTGGTTTGTATACCAGGGGCTGCGCCTATGTTTTATTATAAAACTCCTATGGCTAAGTGAGAGCGTTCAAGCCGCATAGTCTGGTTGCCTGGTTCGCTGCGCTAAACAACTCCTTCAAGGACCATATAATTGGATCAAGATTGTTTAGATTCCATCCCGAACACCTCCGTACAACCTACGCGAGGGCTGAAGCCAACAACTGGTAAACCCTTAGATTTCATACAACACGGCCGCATAGGAGGAAACAATCAAAACATAATGAAAATTATATATTACAAGGCGGATTTGTTCATACAAGGAAAAACATGGATGTATTCATTCGAGAATAACGTCATGCCCGCAGTGCGTTGCTACAAGTCGAGATCCCTCCAGGACATCCGCAAAATATCGCTCGGGTGTGCGGTGCTCCTTGCCCTTCGGCGGCCCCCTGGCCACCTCGACGGCATCCATCTTCACCCACCACATCTTACAACGAGCGAAGGCCATGCGGGCACCCTCGATGCAGACGGATCGCTTGACGATGTCTAGCCGCGGATAAGCCTCCACCACCCGCTTCACGAGGTCGAAATAAATACTAGGTATAGCTTCGGCTGGCCATAATCGGATTATGAAATCCTTCATGGCCAGTTCGGCCACCCAATGAAGCTCGACCAACTACTTCAGTTGATCGGAAAAGGCCACCGGATGTTCTGGCACAGCATACTGTGACCAGAACATCTTCTCCGAAGAATCCCCTTCCCTGGCTCGGAAGAACTCCGCGGCATCGGATACACTATGCGGCAGATCCACAAAAGCCACTAGGCAACTCCGAATCCGGGTTAGTAAAAGGTACTTCCTCTCCACATACTTGCTTTGCATGTTAAATGCCTTACCCGTTGCGATCTTCTTCGCCTCCTGGATCTCCTGGAGAGCGTCTCGGGCCTCATTCCGTGCGGCCTCTGAGCTCTGATGAGCCATGATAAGTTCGGCCTCTCGGGCCGACGCCTCGTGCTCCAAAGCTTCACACTTCTTCACCACGTCTTGGAGCTCCTGCTGGACCTCCCCGACCTGAGCCTTGAGCTTCTTACGGGTGGCTTGCTGTTGGACAGCCTTCCCCTCGGCTTCGGCCAGGGCCTTTCTCAGGGCCTCGACCTCGGTCGTCGCTTCTATACAAATCATGGCATTTTGGTCATCGCATACAATTTTCTTCTTTTCGAATATATGACAGGTTATTGCTTACCTTGTTTCTCCTAGAGCTGCCTCTTCGCTTGGCCCAGCTCCTCCTCGGCCTCCGCCAGTTTTTGCTTCAGTCCAGAAACTTCGGCAGTATGCGAGGCCACGACTAGCAATGACGACTGCATTTCAGAAAAGTTAAGTTAGTTTCCTGTTAAAACGAGATTGATCCTTTGTCCGGCTTTTTCTTTCCGAACACCGGACAGTGTCTCAGGGGCTACTGGTCTACACTGGGATTTTCTCCTTGTTCGGCGTCTCTTACCTCAAAACCTGTTAGCAAGCTGCTGCAAGCTTCAGTTAATCTGCTCTTGGTGGACTGAACCTTTTCAATCACCATGCCCATAAGGGCACGGTGCTCATCCATAATGGAAGCGCCTCATAGCGCCTCTAGCAGGTTATCCGGTGTCCCTGGTTGGACAGGGGCCACCGGCACAACAGGCATCCCCCTATGTTCGAAGGAGGGTGCATGCTGGATTCCGGAGCTACCTCGGTCTCCAAAATTGAGTCCAGTTGAGGGCCGAACTGTGTACGGCCCTCCCCGCCAGTCTCATTGGAGATTGAGTCCCCTTGGTGTCTGGCGACGAAGGTTTCGCCTTCGGGCGCCGCCTGAGCCTCTCCCCCGCCAGAGATAGTCCTTTGGGACAGCACCTCTGCATCCTCCTTAGTCTTGGGGGAGTGTGCGTCTGGCAGGGAGTCGCTGGCCATTGCCTTGGAATCCAGCGAGCCTCCTGACGAGGATCGCTGGGAGCTGTTGTGGGCCGGACTACAATAACATTTGCCAATCATTTCAATACAATGAGGAGGAGAAACTTTGTGGGTGGATAAGGTATTAGTACTTACGATGCGGCCCGAGGCTTAGCGCGGGGGCGTCTCTCTGGACTGTCATCAACGTCCCATGCGGAGTTACCCGCTAGGGAGCCCTTCCCCTTTTTGGGTGCCTCCGCCTCCAGAGTTATGGAGGCCGCCCTCTTCTTCCTCCCCCCGTCGGGGGGAGAGTCACTCTCCTCCTCCTCCTCCTCCTCATCCGCGTTGTATTCGGCAGCGGGGGAATGGGTCTTGTCTTCGGACGCCGCGTTCGAAGTGCCCTTGCGGTGGGGGCCACTCCAGACCCCCTTGGCCTTTCCTGTGGCCTTCTTCTATGGTGCCTTGTAAGGCATCGGCTCCAGCATCTTCGCGAAACGTGGAGTGACTGGCTCCTCAGGCAGGGGAGCCGGACACCGACTCTTCTTTGCCTGCTTCAACCAGTACTAAAAAAGCAATGGTAATGAAAGCATTAGATATCACCCTTGAAACAAGCAAGTAAGGGATGTGTTAAAAACAACATACATTGTCGGGGAGGTTATTTATGTCGTGGCCACAATCCGAATCGGTGGCCGGCGGTATCTCGTTGCCCTCGAAAAGCAACTTCCAGGCATCTTCATGAGTCGTTTCGAAGAGCCTCACCAAGGTATGGTGTTTCTTCGGGTTGAAGTCCCATAAAGGACGGCTTCGGCTCTGGCAGGGGAGGATCCGGCGCACCAACATCACTTGGGTTATGTCGACGAGCTTGATATCCCTGTGTATCATGCTTTGGATGCACGTTTGCAGCGCAATTAGCTTGTCCGACAAACACCAGTTTGGGTTCTTCTCGACCCAAGAGGTGAGCCACATGGGAGCTTCGGAGTTGAATTCGGTAGCTGCGGCCCAGATGGCGTCGTGTGGTTCGGTTATGTAGAACCATAGCTTCTGTCGTTCCTTGACAGATTCCACAAATGTGCCTTTTGGCCAAGAAACATTGGTGAGCTTGCTCACCATTGCACCCCCGCACTCTGCGTGTTGTCCGTCCACCACCTTGGGCTTCATGTTGAGGGTTTTGAGACATAACCCAAAGTGGGGGTGGGTGCGGATGAAAGCCTCGCACACGACGATGAACGCCAAGATATTGAGGAAGGAGTTCGGGGATAGATCGTGGAAATCTATCCCATAGTAGAACATAATCCCACGGACGAAGGGGTGGAGTGGGAACCCTAGCCCACAGAGGAAGTGAGGGATGAACACTACCCTCTCGTTGGGCTTTGGTGTGGGGATGATCTGTCCCCGGGCTGGAAGACAGTGGGCGATTTCCTTCGCCAGGTACCCAGCCACCCGAAGCTCGGCGACGTTCTCCTCCTTAACGAAGGAGGCCATCCACTTGCCTTGACCTCCGGATCCGGACATGGTTGAGTGCTTTCTAGAGACTAGGGGAATGAGAACATGGGCCCTGGAGCTCAAGGACGGAGAGGCAGGAGGAAAGTGTGGGGGGAGAAGGAGGAATCTTATCTCCTTATAAGGGCGGTGAATATCGAAACCCCCCCCCATTCGCCTTAAAATTCGCCTGCTCCCAAGGCTTTGTAAACGGCATAGTTGCGTTACCCACACTCATATTGATGAGAATCCCGTGATAAGGGGACAAGATCTCTGCTTTGACAAGACGTGCCAATGACAACCGTATCTTGAAACATGGGGCAAAAAACGGTTCGAAATTATAACCGGACAGGCATGGCGTCACATTACTAAAATTGTCGGCGGATGGGGATCGTGTGTTATTATATTCTCTCTATGGTTGAGTGCGGTGTGTGTTATAGGTCCGGACACAATCAATTTCTCTGAAGACTATTCGGGAGTTCGGAAGGAGGAATCCGCCTTGCAATGCCGAAGACAGCACTACATGTCGGATACCTTGTCATTGAAGCTAGGTTCAGTGGCTACTGAGGGAGTCCTGGACTAAGGGGTCCTCGGGCGTCCGGCCTGTTATCTATGGGCCGGACTGATGGACTGTGAAGATATGAAGACCGAAGATTCTACCAGTGTCCAGATGGGACTCTCCTTGGCGTGGAAGGCAAGCTTGGCGAACAACTATGAAGATTCCATATTATGTAACCGACTCTATGTAACCCTAGATCCCCCCGGGTCTATATAAACCGAAGGACTTAGTCCGGATAGGGGATACTCAATACTGTAGTCATACGGGCTAGACTTCTAGGGTTTAGCCATTACGATCTCGTGGTAGATCAACTCTTGTAATACTCATATTCATCAATATCAATCAAGCAGGACGTTGGGTGTTACCTCCATCAAGAGGGCCCGAACCTGGGTAAAGCTTCGTGTCCCCTATCTCCTGTTACCATCAACTTTAGACGCACAGTTCAGGAACCCCTACCCGAGATCCGCCGGTTTTGACTCTGACAATGAGTACCGCCTGAAGCTGGAGTTCCTGGAGGCCAAAGCTGAAGGTAGGACCGCCGTCCTTAGGACAAAGCTGAACGAGATGGAGCAGCGCGAGAAGGCCGCCAAGGCGGCTGAGGCTTTGGCCCTGGCTGACATGGCCTCGTCACGTGCCGACTTGCTCTCGCTCCAGCGGAAAATCGATGGTGCCGTGCGGACGAGGCGTGTCGTCGGCAAACGCTGCAGCATGAGCATGTGTGGGGACCCCGACTCATAAGTCGTGATCACCGAATGCACGTGTACAGTGATCCCAGAGATCAATTCTCACTGAACACACAGAAGCTGACTAACAAGAGTCTTACATCTATACATACAGTCTTACATAAATATGGCCATTATGGTCGAGTCTTCAGTATAACTTTGCAGCAGAAATCTTCGTCAATAACTTGGACCCATGCCATCTGCCCTAATCCCTACAGACATTCTGACTGGGAAGCGTACTAGCTCGCATGTTCGTCACCGAGGAATTCTTCATCATATCCTGTTATTTCATGCCTCGCCAATAAAATAACCAGTGGCAAGCCAATGAGTACTTTGAATGTACTCGCAAGCAACCCAAGGGTGATAACAGAATAATTATGCAAGGCACTACTGCTAAATTGGCATTTTTGCGGAAAGCTAGTTTTTCTCATGCAAGTATGATCAACATTTATCAATGATATGAATGCGTCTGCAACAAGTTTCAGGAGGTTACAGACATCAACATCGAGAGAGAGTTATGAACAACTCATGCTCAAGCTCATCATGACTTCCTCATGAATCACGTCAACAGATTTACCAAACCGTGTTGTTTGTCAGAAACATATGGACGTAGTCTATGCAGCACCACCCAACTGTCCTTGACCGTGGACACGGCTATTCGAATAGTTTTACACTCTGCAGAGGTTGCACACTTTACCCACAAGATCCGGGGAACTTCCGTGTCATCCATGACCCGCGGTACCTCAAGTACCCGGGGTAAACACCCGATCACTATCTTTCCCTAGACGACACTAACATAGAGTCCACTCGATTGGTAGTAACCCCCATGCCCAACATTTCACATCTTAAAATTGTGGGGCCTTGCTCCCATATTCATCACATACCACAAGCACGGGGTACCAACGGTGTGTTCGGTGCCCTGTGAAAACAGTCGTGGCCGCCCTACCTGGCACGACCCCGTCCCGAGAGAGTGCAACAACGACTCTCCCATCACTAGTAATGCGGGCTCCGAGCTAGTATCGGCCTAGGTAATCAATAATGCCCTTTCCCATATAAGGGTACAGCGGTTGCGCATGTAAGGTTGGGACAGTTGACAAATCTTAAATCTAATCCGTCTCTATAAACAACACTTTTATCAAGCCTCGGTACACTACTTCTCCACCAAGTAGTGACATAGTTCATCATCATCTCCCAGGGGCATCAGTGGCACCCACTGGGGTTGTTTGCAAGTATGTTAAACCACACTTGTTTCTTTCCATGCATAACCCTAACCCACTTTGCGTAGCTATTTACTATAGAATATTTCTATAACTCACCAACACAACTCTAAGCAAGGGTAGAGTCATGAACAATGCAAGTATCAATGGAGTATGCAACGGAGGCAAGCCTAGCAAGGTTGCCATTCAAGGTATATCATGCACTCAGTGAAGCAACGAAAATGCTATTGAGATGAAAATGGTTCATCATGGTCAAAGGGTTGCTTGCCTGTTTTAACAAAGTCTTCGAGGTCTTCAAATATCTCTGGTCCAACTCCAAGCATTTCGTCTACTTCGTCAACTATCGTCGAAAGCAACCATAATAAGCAACGCAACAAGGCAGAAAATAAAAGTGCTCTAAAAATATAGATTTTACTTTCTAGGACATCTCTAGTTATATGAAAAATAACCAGACTGGTTTCATTGGAATTGGGTCAGTGGATAGTTCTGAACATTTTGATATGATGGAATCAAGGGGTTTATAGATTTGCAAGAAGTGTACAGGAATATGAATTTGCAAGGTTGACAAATATGAAGAAATGGCTCATTATGTTGTGTGGTACAGAAAGTATTAAGAGAAATCTTCAAAAACTAAGTTATGAACTTTGAAGCATCTAGGAGTTTGAATCATGGCATTTGGATCAACTTTGAGCCCTCTGTGATTTTCTAAAGTTTATGACAGAAATGGAAAAATGGGATTTGATAAATGTTTGTGAAGAAAATCTTTATGGAAAAATGTGCAATTTGCACCATGTGATAGATCGGGAATTTATGAACTTATAGAAATTAGAATCATCAAATTTGGAGTCTATTTGAATTATTTAGGAATTTTACAATATTTATGAAAAGAAAAAGGAAGAAAGGCAGTCAACCTTATAAAACGCACTGGGCGAAGCCCAGCTAAACAGCGCCTACTGGGCTCGGCCTAGTGGCTCAGCTACGCGAGGGAGGAGGTGACGCGGAAGGCGCACTGTGGGAGGGCGCCACCCAGCAGGGCAAGCGGATCGGGCCGAAGCCGTTTCCACTTAACCCGACTGGTGTGCCGGCTCGGTCACCTCTGCCGCTAACGGGCGGGCCCCCATGCCAGCTGGCGGGGCGGTCGTCCTCTACCTCCCGCTCGAGGCAGAGCAGGGGAGGCAGAGCACACGCCGGCGCTCATCCGGACATAGCCGGCGCCTCCGGCCGTCTCCCGCGGCGCTCCGCCTATGGGCGAGCTCAGCGCGGAGCGGCACATCCGCTGGTGCAGGTCACGGCCGCCGTAGGGGGCCGAGCTGACCGCAGCTTTGACTGTGGCGAGGGAGGTCGTCGTCCATCTATGGCTCTCGGCGTTCGAGCATCCCCGCGACGGTTCAAGGATGTGGGGAGGTTCGCCGGACCACGGGGAGTCTTTGTGTGGAGGAAAGGGACGGAGGTGAGCTCGGTATTGCTTGAATTTGAACGAGCCGAAGCGGCAGCCGTGCGGTGGTAGGAGGAGAAGGGAGGCACGGGAGGAGGATCTGGATGCTCTGGGAGGTCGCTGGGGGGAAGAGAGAGCGTATGGATCCCAGAAGAGGGGCTCGGGATGGTCGTTTAAGGCGGGGTGACGGTGCACCGTGGACGAGTGCGTCAGCGAGGTCGTTGCCGTTGTAGGGGTCATGGGGGCTCGTGTGTGCGTGTCTGGGGCGTTTGTAGAGATGGTCTACGGCCAGGGGAAGGGAGAGAAGGAGCGGGGCAAGGCTCTGGTGCTCGCGCGTGCGAGGCCATGCATTGGCCGAGCTGGGCGGCGTCAGGCACGTGCAACCGGGTGAGAGAGAGGAGGGGAGAGGAGGGGTCCTGCACAATGGCGTGTTGCAGATGTTGAGGCACCTCGACTGGCGTAAGGGTGAGGCTCGAGGTGGTGGGGGAGCGCGGCGTCAACGGTCGGGAGCATGCTGACATGCTCCAGAGCGCGCAAATGGCCGGCACCCACAGCTTTTTCTCGCGTCCTCACGCGCCCACTTGTGTCTGGAAGCTGCAGGTGGGAGTAAACATTGTGACAATGGCATTGGATGCCCTGGGGATCCACTTGAGTGAGGAGGGAGGTTGAGAGAGAGAAATGGTGTTGTCCAGAGAGGGAAATATAGCTTTTCACCCCCATCATCATGGCTCCCCGGGCAGGGAAAGAAGCAGGGGTTAGAGGAGGACCAGATGGGGCTGTGGGAAAAAGTTGAGCTCATGGAGATTAGTGGAAATGGACGAAACATGCATTTTAAGTTTCTGCCAGAAGGTGTTTGATGGTGGTTTGGGCAAGCAAATGAATTCCAAATGATATGAAGATTAACAGGATCAAGTGTCATATAGAAATGAGGTTGATCACCAAGTTGGAGCTCATTTGAAGAAAGTTGACAATGCAACTTTGGTAAACCCTAAAAATCAAAAGAAATGGACTTTCCAATATTTATCCATGCAAATATATTCTCCTTGATGCACCACTTGGTGTAGTGTCATCATTTGAGGTTCTGAACATGTACACAAAAGTTGAGATCAAAAGGAGAAAGTTGCCAATGTAGAGTTGTTCAAATTTGGTTCTGGACAGGAACGGTTTTGGGGCACTCTGATCAATATAACATTTTCTCCAACTTGTGCCATTTGGTCTAGATGAATTATTAGACAATTTGAGCATGTTCACAAGGTTTCAGAACATTTGGACATGTTTGGCAATGTAAAGTTTTTCAAACTTCAAAATGGACAGAAATGGTTTTGAGGGGATTTCATGGGGTTATACTATTCTCCATGACATGATACTTGTCAAGATCGTCAGAAATGTCATACTTGACATGCTAGAATTTTCTTGGAATTTTTTGAGAATATTTCCTTTGTAAATATTTCAAAAGCTTGAAATATCCAGAAAGGGTTTTTGAAGGATTTGACCAATATTTTGGACATGACCATGTTTGAAAACTCTTATATATGGAAAATATATGTCCACTGAGTTTCCCTGATTTTTCTCAAATATTTTTGAAGCTTTAAAATAATTTTAACCTATTAAAGACCATTTCTGGACTTAAGAAAAAGCCTTTAAATAAAATAGGAAAATAACTTTTAAAATTATATTTTTATGGTTTCTGGGTGTACTATATCTAATAGGAGTCAAATATATTTTTGGAAAGATTTTTACTGCCCTTAAATAAGTACTTGCAGTGCATGTCTCAATTCAGGGGTTTTGGAAAACTAATTTTTGAAAATACTATTTGGCCAAATTATTTTTGCAAGAAATTATTTTTATGTCCTATACACATGGCATGATCATTGGGAAAGTTTTTTTTGGATCAAGGGGAAGGAGTATAAGAGTTGGAGGATTTATTTGATTTTTAGAGCACTTGCAAACAACAGACAAAAATCAAATCAAGCAAAGACCAAACACTCAAAAGTTTTTGTCAAACCACAATTTATCATGATTTATTAGCTTAGGTGTTGTGGCATGAAAATCAGGGTGTGACAGACCTACCCCCCTTACAAGAATCTCGTCCCCGAGATTCCCAAACTAGGCGTGGAAAGTAATACGGAACTTAGATGCGGGGCAGTCTTCACGTCCTCATAATGCTTCTGCTTCCGTGTGGTGCTCCATTGAATCTTGAAGTACCTGGTGTAGTAGCTTCGTGTATGACATCCTGCTTGATCCAGATTGCAATTGGGGTCTCTCGCGTAAGTCATATTGGGTTGGAGGTCGATGGCTCGGTGATCGATGTCCTTGTAGAGATCGGGCTAATTAGGAAGTTGAAAACACTTTCGGAGTTGTGCCGCGTGGAAAACGTTGTGCACATTGGGTAACTCAGGTGGTAACTCCAACTGGTAGCTGTCTTCTCTTCATCTCGTAGCGATCCCGGAGGGGGTCGATAATCTTGGTGTGAGCTTCTCTTGACACAAAAATGCTTGGTTCTCTTGAGAGAAGTGGTTTGTAGATACGCACAGTCTTCGATGAGGAAGTTCACTTCTTGACGATGGTGGTTGGTATAGTTCTTCCTCATTGAAATGGCGGTCTTCGGATGTTCCCTAACCAGTTGAACAACTCTTCTTCCGTCTTCAGGTGGACATGTATATCTCCAAATAACAATGACAACCAGCTCGTTCAAGTACTCGTGCAAGCTTGTCCATGAGGTACATAGGGTATAGGTTGGGGTATCGGTGGTGGTCACGATTGAGTATTGGTCAGGGTCTTCTTGACCTAGGGCCAAAGCCCATGGTCATGATCTGACCATGTTATGGCTTGGTAGGGCTTTTTAGGGTTTCAAGGATTCTAGGGTGCGAGTGAACGTTTATCATCTTATCCTTGAGCATAGTTCCTGAGATGCCAATCGTTCTATCTAGTCCTTCAAACCAAATCACCTTATTCCACCGAAAGCATTATCTTGTATAGGTCAACTCCAATCATTACTCATGCTATTCATATCCTCATGACTCCCAAGAGGAGGTCCAACAAAACTATACATGTCAACTATCCCCAAACACATATCTATGCAAAAATAATCCATGCATGGGCAGAACGTACAAACTGCTAATCTTGAATTAAACATCACAATCCAAGTGCTCGGCTTATTATTCCAAGATCCAAGATAGTGCATCTCTATCCTAAGGAAACACGTCGTATGCCACCCCGAGATCTTGTCTCCTTCCTATGAATCAATTCCAACAGCACTTTAATTTCCATCAATCACTACATAATCCATCAATTCTACAAATCCAAAGTCTATGGTGTCTCACACGAATCTTCTAATGTCCTATAGTTCCCAAATACTTGAAAGGGCTACCTTACTATAGTCAGTCCACCAATTCCCGTTATTATGATCTGATAAACTCCATGGTTAAGCTTATATAGAATCCTAAATCAACTTTGACAATTAATCCAATCTCCTAGTTTATCGTCCACCGAGAAACATGGTATCACGATCGAGATCATCAATCTAAATCCAATTTACTCTGAACCATGTAGATATACTCAGCATCTATACTCAACTGGAATCACCTACTTAAACCCAAATCTCATGTCCAACGAGAATTCCTATATGTTTCCCTCAAAGTCATTGATATAAACTCATCAAGTCATTTGTCCTCTATTCCTATATCCTCAATTTGGTCTACCCTATGGCATCGCCAGTTCTGGTACTATCTTAGGATGATAATGTGCTCGTTCACTATGTCCACTAGTTCCATAATGAACCCATTGTTGTGCATGGTTATTAAGCACATGATTAAGGGTTCATGTTGGAGTATCTCATGAAGTCTCGAAGGGTCTAGGAATGGGTTTCTAGTCTGGAGGGTTAAACATAATTCTACGGGGTTGCACTTGGTCGTGGAGGTTGTAGCAGAAGTCTTCATTGCTAGTCGGTTGCAGAGGCAGAATTCTTGGTGCATCTTGTCTTGCTGGTCTTCAGTTGATGAGAGAGATGATAGGGAAAAGTAGCATAGAGGAGGAGGATGCCTAAAGGGGGTTCTATAGTGCAAGTGCAAACAAACGGGTGCCGAAAGGGCCAAACACAAACAATAAAATAAGGCAGGTGATATAGCTACGTACTAGTTTCCTAGGGAAAAAAGGGCGACTGATATCAAAACACAAACAAATAAAAACAATCGACACTCAATCATGGTTCTATTCGAACCATCATACGGACTCGACTGCGCATAGGGGGTACACGACTCATCCTACCCTAGGGGTTCTTGGATTCAGTAGTCGTCCTTTGCTCCATGCCTCGTGCAGTCTTCTGGGTTTTCCTCAGGTGTCGCTACGTCTCCTGTAGTTGCTTGATGAAATGATCCAGGTTGAGCCTGAAGAGTCTTCAACAACTTATCACATGTTGAAGTGATGGGCTGAAGGTGGCTCCTCGTAGCTGGCATTGACTTGGTCTTCTCTTGTCTTCTTAATCATGACGATCCCTTTTGCCTTCTAAGGCATCGAGGGTACCAGGTAGGCAATCCTTTATGCAATGACATTAACAAGGCATAGTAGAGGTCCAACATGTCGGTTACGTTGATGACAACATCGACACCAAGAGCGCGGGATGAAGAGAACCGTTTTCCTGCTCACTATAGTGAGGAGGACCAAATGGCTAGGTTCTCATCCACTGGTGGTTGCCGATGCAACAATGATAAGGACATGGTTCCTCTATTTAGCGATATATATCATGATCTTGCATTTACTATGCCCTGATCATCATAGGCTAAGTTCGCATCATCATGGGGCAGTGTCAAGGGTGTCACCATCTTCTGGGTCTTCTTGTCCTCATTCCTCGAGGATGTATCTTCTATTGGTATCGTCTTATTGTGGTGTCTTCAATGTTGTGTTCAGAAGGTGTCGGTGAATTTCTGGCAAGACGTCTTCTTCTCAGTTATCCACAAGGATTACAAGGAATCCCGTGGTCAGGGGCATGAGGGTGCTAGTGACCGTTTGCAAAAAGTTTTGACGGAGAAGAGATCAATAGGGGAAAATATATCTTAGTTTTTGAAAAACTGAGAAGGGAAGAGAAGTATAGATAGTTTTGAAAACTCATAATAGTTTTGGAAATAGTTTTATCCCTAACTAACGACCATGCTAAGTAAGGCTTCCTACAGTCAGGATGGCTCTGATACCAGCTCTGTGGGGACCCCGACTCATAAGTCAGGATCACCGAATGCACATGTACAGTGATCCCAGAGATTAATGCTCACTGAACACACAGAAGCTGAATAACAAGAGTCTTACATCCATATGTACCGTCTTACATAAATTATGACCATTATGGTCGAGTCTTGAGTATAACTATGCAGCGGAAATCTTCGTCGATAACTTGGACCCATGCCATCTGCCCTAATCCCTACAGGCATTCTGACTGGGAAGCGTCCTAGCTCGCATGTTCGTCACCGAGGAATTCTTCATCATATCCTGTTCTTTCATGCCTTGCCAATAAAATAACCAGTGGCAAGCCAATGAGTACTTTGAATGTACTCGCAAGCAACCCAAGGGTGATAACAGAATAATTATGCAAGGCACTACTGCTAAATTGGCATTTTTGCGAAAAGCTAGTTTTTCTCATGCAAGTATGATCAACATTTATCAAGGATATGAATGCGTCTGCAACAAGTTTCAGGAGGTTACATACATCAACATCGAGAGAGAGTTATGAACAACTCATGCTCAAGCTCATCGTGACTTCCTCATGAATCACGTCAACAGATTTACCAAACCGTGTTGTTTGTCAGAAACATATGGACGTAGTCTATGCAGCACCACCCAACTGTCCTTGACCGTGGACACGGCTATTCGAATAGTTTTACACTCTGCAGAGGTTGCACACTTTACCCACAAGATCCGAGGAACTTCCGTGTCATCCATGACCCGCGGTACCTCAAGTACCCGGGGTAAGCACCCGATCACT
This sequence comes from Triticum aestivum, assembly GCF_018294505.1. Lineage (NCBI taxonomy): Eukaryota > Viridiplantae > Streptophyta > Magnoliopsida > Poales > Poaceae > Triticum > Triticum aestivum. The sequence continues at coordinate 282,382,223 of NC_057812.1, read as the reverse complement.
ATCTTTCCCTAGACGACACTAACATAGAGTCCACTCGATTGGTATTAACCCCCATGCCCAACATTTCACATCTTAAAATTGTGGGGCCTTGCTCCCATATTCATCACATACCACAAGCACGGGGTACCAACGATGTGTCCGGTGCCCTATGAAAATAGTCGTGGCTGCCCTACCTGGCATGACCCCGTCCCGAGAGAGGGCAACAACGACTCTCCCGTCACTAGTAATGCGGGCTCCAAGCTAGTATCGACCTAGGTAATCAATAATGCCCTTTCCCATATAAGGGTAGAGCGGTTGCGCATGTAAGGTTAGGACAGTTGACAAATCTTAAATCTAATCCGTCTCTATAAACAACACTTTTATCAAGCCTCGGTACACTACTTCTCCACCAAGAAGTGACCTAGTTCATCATCATCTCCCAGGGGCATCAGTGGCACCCACTGGGGTTGTTTGCAAGTATGTCAAACCACACTTGTTTCTTTCCATGCATAACCCTAACCCACTTTGCGTAGCTATTTACTATAGAATATTTCTATAACTCACCAACACAACTCTAAGCAAGGGTAGAGTCATGAACAATGCAAGTATCAATGGAGTATGCAACGGAGGCAAGCCTAGCAAGGTTGCCATTCAAGGTATATCATGCACTCAGTGAAGCAACGAAAATGCTATTAAGATGAAGATGGTTCATCATGGTCAAAGGGTTGCTTGCCTGTTTTAACAAAGTCTTCGAGGTCTTCAAATATCTCTGGTCCAACTCCAAGCATTTCGTCTACTTCGTCAACTATCGTCGAAAGCAACCATAATAAGCAACTCAACAAGGCAGAAAATAAAAGTGCTCTAAAAATATTGATTTTACTTTCTAGGACATCTCTAGTTATATGAAAAATAACCAGACTGGTTTCATTGGAATTGGGTCAATGGATATTTCTGAACATTTTGATATGATGGAATCAAGGGGTTTATAGATTTGCAAGAAGTGTACAGAAATATGAATTTTCAAGGTTGACAAATATGAAGTCATTATGTTGTGTGGTACAGAAAGTATTAAGAGAAATGTTCAAAAACTAAGTTATGAACTTTGAAGCATCTAGGAGTTTGAATCATGGCATTTGGATCAATTTTGAGACCTCTGTGATTTTCTAAAGTTTATGACAGAAATGGAAAAATAGGATTTGATAAATGTTTGTGAAGAAAATCTTTATGGAAAAATGTGCAATTTGCACCATGTGATAGTTCGGGAATTTATGAACTTATAGAAATTAGAATCATCAAATTTGGAGTCTATTTGAATTATTTAGGAATTTTACAATATTTATGAAAAGAAAAAGGAAGAAAGGGAGTCAACCTTATAAAACGCACTGGGCGAAGCCCAGCTAAACAGCGCCTAGTGGGCTCGGCCTAGTGGCTCAGCTACGCGAGGGAGGAGGTGACGCGGAAGGCGCACTGCGGGAAGGCGCCACCCAGCAGGGCAAGCGGATCGGGCCGAAGCCGTTTCCACTTAACCCGACTGGTGGGCCGGCTCGGTCACCTCTGCCGCTAACGGGCGGGCCCCCATGCCAGCTAGCGGGGCGGTCGTCCTCTACCTCCCGCTCGAGGCAGAGCAGGGGAGGCAGAGCGCACGCCGGTGCTCTTCCGGCGATAGCCGGTGCCTCCGGCCGTCTCTCGTGGCGCTCCTCCTATGGGCGAGCTCAGCGCGGAGCGGCACATCCGCTGGTGCAGGTCACGGCCGCTGGAGGGGGCTGAGGTGACGGCAGCTTTGACGGTGGTGAGGGAGGTCGTCGGCCATCCGTGGCTCTTGGCGTTCGAGCATCCCCGCGATGGTTCAAGGAGGTGGGGAGGTTCGCCGGACCACAGCGAGTCTTTGTGTGGAGGAAAGGGAGGGAGGTGAGCTCGTCATTGCTCGAATTTGAGCGAGCCGAAGCGGCGGCCGTGCGGTGGTAGGAGGAGAAGGGAGGCACAGGAGGAGGATCTGGATGCTCTGGGAGGTCGCTGGGGGGAAGAGAGAGCGAACGGTGCCTAGAGGAGGGGCTCGGGATGGTCGTTTAAGGCGAGGTGATGGTGCACCGTGGACGAGTGCGTCGGCGAGGTCATTGCCGTTGCTAGGGGTCATGGGGGCTCGTGTGTGCGTGTCCGGGGCGTTTGTAGAGATGGTCTACGGCCAGGGGAAGGGAGAGAAGGAGCAGGGCAAGGCTCTGGTGCTCGCGCGTGCGAGGCCATGCATTGGCCGAGCCGGGCGGTGTCGGGCACGCGCAACCGGGTGAGAGAGAGGAGGGGAGAGGAGGGGGCCTGCATAGTGGCATGTTGCGGATGTCGAGGCACCTCGACTAGCGTGAGGGTGAGGCTCAAGGTGGTGGGGGAGCGTGGCGTCAAAGGTCGGGAGCACGCAGACGTGCTCCAGAGCGCGCAAATGGCCAGCACCCGCAGCTTTTTCTCGCGTCCTCACGCGCCCACTTGTGTCTGGAAGCTGCATGTGGGAGTAAACAATGTGACAATGGCATTGGATGCCCTGGGGATCCACTTGAGTGAGGAGGGAGGTTGAGAGAGAGAAATGGTGCTGTCCAGAGAGGGAAAAAGAGCTTTTCACCCCCATCATCATGGCTCCCCGGGCAGGGAAAGATGCAGGGGTTAGAGGAGGACCAGATGGGGCTGTGGGAAAAAGTTGAGCTCATGGAGATTAGTGGAAATGGATGAAACTTGCATTTTAAGTTTCTGCCAGAAGGTGTTTGATGGTGGTTTGGGCAAGCAAATGGATTCCAAATGATATGAAGATTAACAGGATCAAGTGTCATATAGAAATGAGGTTGATCACCAAGTTGGAGCTCATTTGAAGAAAGTTGACAATGCAACTTTGGTAAACCCTAGAAATCAAAAGAAATGGACTTTCCAAGATTTAGCCATGCAAATATATTCTCCTTGATGCACCACTTGGTGTAGTGTCATCATTTGAGGTTCTGAACATGTACACTAAAGTTGAGATTAAAAGGAGAAAGTTGCCAATGTAGAGTTGTTTAAATTTGGTTCTGGACAGGAACGGTTTTGGGGCACTCTGATCAATATAAAAATTTCTCCAACTTGTGACATTTGGTCTAGATGAATTATTAGACCATTTGAGCATGTTCACAAGGTTTGAGAACATTTGGACATGTTTGGCAATGTAAAGTTTCTCAAACTTCAAAATGGCAGAAATGGTTTTGAGGGGATTTCATGGGGTTGTACTATTCTCCATGACATGATACTTGTCAAGATCGTCAGAAATGTCATATTTGACATGCTAGAATTTTCTTGGAATTTTTTGAGAATATTTCCTTTGTAAATATTTCAACAGCTTGAAATATCCAGAAAGGGTTTTTGAGGGATTTGACCAATATTTTGAACATGACCATGTTCTGAAACTCTTATATATGGAAAATATATGTCCACTGAGTTTCCCTGATTTTTCTCAAATATTTTTGAAGCTTTAAAATAACTTTAACCTATTAAAGACCATTTCTGGACTTAAGAAAAAGCCTTTAAATAAAATAGGAAAATAACTTTTAAAATTATATTTTTATGGTTTCTGGGTGTACTATATCTAATAGGAGTCAAATATATTTTTGGAAAGATTTTTACTGCCCTTAATTAAGTACTTGCAGTGCAAGTCTCAATTCAGGGGTTTTTGGAAAACTAATTTTTGAAAATACTATTTGGCCAAATTATTTTTGCAAGAAATTATTTTTATGTCCTATACACATGGCATGATCATTGGGAAAGTTTTTTTTGGATCAAGGGAAGGAGTATAAGAGTTGGAGGATTTATTTGATTTTTGAGCACTTGCAAACAACAGACAAAAATCAAATCAAGCAAAGACCAAACACTCAAAAGTTTTTGTCAAACCACAATTGATCATGATTTATTAGCTTAGGTGTTGTGGCATGAAAATCAGGGTGTGACAGCATGCCCCATGCTTCAGGCTCTCAGGGTGAGGGCCAACCGAGCCCTGAGTGCCATCTATGAGGAGAGCGCCCCTCATCCTCGCGTGGAAAATTACGCCAGCCACCTTTGCTTCTTCACCGAGGATGTGACGCGCTTGGAGGACCGGGCTGTGAGGGCCCATGAGCTCGTCGAGGAGAGGAGTCGGGGCCTCCTTAGGCGCGCATTCTCACGCGTCTTCAGCCATCTTCAGAACCTCGACCCCCACTTTGATTTTGATGCCGCCATAGCCCTAGTGCCCGGGTTTATCCGGGACAACCTGTGGACGATCATGTGGACGCTCTGGTTAGAGAGTTTGCCCCCGAGGATGACGTGGCGGTGATCGTGGTGGATGAAGATGGCGCGGACGACGATGATGAAGAGGACGTCAGTGACGACACGAGTAGCATGGATGAGAGTGACCAGGACGGCGCATTCCTTCGCTTGAACCTGCAAACAAAGACTTGGACACGGCCCCGCATGGCGTGAGAGCATTTTGGAGGGGGAGCCCCTTGTAATGTATAAATTGATGTTCTGTCTTTTTGAAGTTGGACTTGAAATGTGCTATCGCGAGCTAAGGAGCCCCCGAGCAGGGTTGTCACCGAGACTTATCTTGATCTTAGTAGGCCTTGAGCAGGTCTTGAGGTCACAGACGTGCCCTTCTTTTGAGGCAAGCTCTCCGGGGCCCGCGAGGTTTTGACTTCCCCAGGGGCATGTCGGCTCGCCCAAGAGAGCCTCGCGAGGAGAGAATGCTACACTATGGCTGGGTATGCGTGCGATGATCCTGCAGTGATTGCATCCTTGGCCTGGGTGGCCTCATCGTCGGCCGGGCCAACCTGAGCGTGCCTGGCGCGCTGTACCACACCCAGTCCTCGCTCGCGAGGCGCTCGCAGGGGGAGCGGGTGCAAGCCCCTCAGAAAAGCAAGAAACCATAAGGCAAGAAATCGGTGCAAATTGCGAGAAAACTCCACCCATTTTTGACAACACAATGAGAACTTCGAATCTCAATCAAAAGGGCAGCGAATCGGGTTACAAAGGAAGAGACAAAAGTGAATTGCCGCGTCCGGCGCCTAGCTAGTCTTCTTGTCTTCTCACCAGCGCGGAGCTAAGTGCTTTCACTGGATGTGATCATAGTCATTGGGGGACAGTGTCGACGGACAACGCGGAGCACGGTGCTTCCACTTGGACATGGGTGGGAGCCCCCGTGAGGCCCGAGGATGGCACTCAGGAGACTCCGGGCTGTGTACAGCCCCACTCATTATTACATGAGAGTGTCACGAGCGGATACCTTCACAGGCGCGAGCCTTGCTTCATATTGCTAGATGAGGGCCCCGCCCTGCGCCACCCCCGACCACCGTTGGGGCATTCGGAAACCAGGACGAGACCAAGGGTCAAGCAGGACGCTGCCGGCGCCCTTGGGGACCACGGGCCCTCTACTGGGGGAAAGGCTAGCCGACGCCTTCCCCGACAGAGGACCTACCTCCGTGGAACACCTTGCTCCATGCGGCGCGGGGTAGGCCCTGGCTCCTGCCCCCCCCCCCTTCCCCCCCCCCTGCACAGTCCCTAGTGCGCCTCTTCCACCGGGGGTGGAGCTACCGCCCTGGGGTCTCTGGCCGCCGCCGCTGCATGGTTCACATGCGGCCCATAGTTAGAGTAAGCATGCTCTTGAGATACTGGATGTACCCATTGGTTGTTGTCGTTGAAGGGGTCGGTGAAGCTTCCTGGCACCTCGTGGAAGGCCTCAGCCTCTTGCGTCCCTTCTTCCCAGCCTGGCTCGGGGAACAAGCTGAGGCCCTCCCTTGACATGTACTCCAGGTCCATCATGCGGGGCATGTAGGCTTCCGGGGTTGCTGCGCCAGGGCCATCGCCTGGGTGCCCCACGCCGCGGGCCACCAGGCCCGGTGTCTGGTCCTGATGCCCATGGGGTGACGCACCGCTGCAGCCTTGCAGGGGACCGCTAGAGCTTGCCTCGCCTGGAGGCAGCGCGATCGTGGTAGGACGAGTGGCGCCGCAGGCCGTGTTGACGTTGTTGGGTCCCCCAGGCATTTCGGGGGCGCGTGCCCCTGCCATCACCTGCGGCATGGGCTAGGTGCAGAAGGTGTCGCACCCTTGCACACGGCGTAAGAATCTCGGGGACCCACTCCAGCAGGGCATCGCGACCGCCCTCCGCCAACCTGCAGCGCAGCAGCTCTCACGATGATGATTGCAGCTCACATGTTTGCCTGCTCCCGATGAGTGTGCGATGCCATCGCCGTGGCGTATCCTGGAGATCGAGCAGCGGCACGCGTTCACCGTGGTGCGAGGGCGGACGACGCTGGCCCGCGCCGTCCGTGTCCGACGGTGTTGGGCGGTGCGCAGGCCGCCTAGAGCGCGGAGTGGAGGTCTTCCTGGACGGACGACGCCACCCGGACGGGCCAAGCTGCCCAGTGCTCGGCGTGAGCCCTCGGATCTTCAGACATCGGAGCTATGGGGCAATGACGGGCTGACTGGATGGAGGGAAGCTCCGACGCACCCCCTACCTAGCGCGCCAAATGTTGGATCCGGGGTTCCGTAGACCTTTGAGGGGTTCGAACACTGGCGTGCGTGCGAAGAACTCGTCCTCACCAATCTGCCTGCTCAGTGATTCCTAGGCCTAACTCGACGAACCCAAGGGACAAGAGACGCAATAGTTTATCCTGGTTCGGGCCACCTTGCGGTATAATAACCTACTCCAGCTTTGTGGTGGATTGCCTCGAGGGGCTGAGGATGAACTAGTACAGTGGTTGAACAGCCTCAGGAGGTGAGGTGTTCTTGAGCTCGATGAGCTAGTGGGTGAGAGGGTGATCCGAAAAATGACCCCCCTTTCTATGGTAATGGCTAAGTCCTATTTATAGCGGCATTGGTCCTCTTCCCAAATGCAAGAAGGGAAGGGATCCCACAACAGCCAAATTTGAAGGGGGACAACTAGTACAAGATATCCTGACAAAACTAGTCTTCACCTGCGAAAGCCTCTGGTGGTGACACCAAGGTGGGCTCCACGATGACCTCCGTGCTGCCGTCCTGGCAATCTTGGTCTTGTTGCACCGATATGGAAACATTTGCTTGATTCGTCGGGACTCTGCGCCTGCGCTTGCCTCCTTGGCACCAAAGGGGAAACTGGTACAATGCGCCCGCTGGCGCCCGCCTGGCCTTGGTCGTCATGGCTCACATCATGTGAACCTTGAGAGGCGCACCTTACCTTGATATCTCCGCTCCTCGAGAGCCAGCCTGGTGAGGCCGCCCCCAAGGAGGCCTTGGTGTTGTCCGCCTCGTGAGGCTTGGCCCCTCGCAAGTGTCTTGGGTTGTTGTTGCTGCAGCTGGGCCGTACCGGCCCGTCGATGGAGCCACATCGTGGGCCACAGGCAGGGAAGTCTGGGTACTGAAGGAAATATTCCCTAGAGGCAATAATAAAGTTATTATTTATTTCCTTATATCATGATAAATGTTTATTATTCATGCTAGAATTGTATTAACCGGAAACAAAATACTTGTGTGAATACATAGACAAACAGAGTGTCACTAGTATGCCTCTACTTGACTAGCTCGTTGATCAAACATGGTTAAGTTTCCTAACCATAGATATGAGTTGTCATTTGATTAAGGAGATCACATCATTAGGAGAATGATGTGATTGACTTTACCCATTCCGTTAGCTTAGCACTTGATCGTTTAGTTTGTTGTTATTGCTTTCTTCATGACTTATATATGTTCCTATGACTATGAGATTATGCAACTCCCGTTTACCGGAGGAACACTTTGTGTGCCACAAAATGTGACAACGTAACTGGGTGATTATAAAGGTGCTCTACAGGTGTCTCCGAAGGTAATTGTTGGGTTGGCGTATTTCGAGATTAGGATTTGTCACTCCGATTGTCGGAGAGGTATCTCTGGGCCCACTCGGTAATGCACATCACTATAAGCCTTGCAAGCATTGCAACTAATGAGTTAGATGCGGGATGATGTATTACAGAACAAGTAAAGAGACTTGCTGGTAACGAGATTGAACTAGGTATTGAGATACGGACGATCGAATCTCGGGCAAGTAACATACCGATGACAAAGGGAACAACGTATGTTGTTATGCGGTCTGACCAATAAAGATCTTCGTAGAATATGTCGGAGCCAATATGGGCATCCAGGTCCAGCTATTGGTTATTGACCAGAGAGGTGTCTCGGTCATGTCTACATAGTTCTCGAACCCATAGGGTCCGCACGCTTAACATTCATTGACGATATAGTACTATGAGTTATGTATGTTGGTGACCGAATGTTGTTCGGGGTTCCGGATAAGATCACGGACATGACGAGGAACTCCGAAATGGTTTGGAGATAAAGATTGATATATGGGATAATAGTGTTTGGACTCCGGATGGGTTCCGGAATTCACCGGAAGGGGTTCCGGATGTTTCCCGAAATGTTTGGGTATGAGAACACTTTATTTGGGCTAAAGGGGAAAGCCCATAAGGTTTTTGGAAATCACAAAAGGAAGTTTTGTGGAGTCCAGGGGCCAGACGCCAGGGTCCCTGGCGTCTGGGTCCAGACGCCAGGAACCCTGGAGTCCGAGAAGAACTCTTGCCTTTCGGGTGAAACCGACTTTGTGGAGGCTTTTACTCCAAGTTTCGACCCCAAGGCTCAACATATAAATAGAGGGGTAAGGCTAGCACCCAAGACACATCAAGAAACACCAAGACGTGTGCCGGCAACCCCGTCCCCTCTAGTTTATCCTTCGTCATAGTTTTCGTAGTGCTTAGGCGAAGCTCTGTGGAGATCGTTCTTCACCAACATCGTCACCATGCCGTCGTGCTGCCAGAACTCATCTACTACTTCGCCCCTCTTGCTGGATTGAGAAGGCGAGGACGTCACCAAACCGAACGTGTGCAGAACTCGGAGGTGCCGTGCTTTCGGTACTTGGATCGGTCAGATCGTGAAGACGTACGACTACATCAACCGCGTTGATATAACGCTTCCGTGAACGGTCTACGAGGGTATGTAGACAACACTCTCCCCTCTTGTTGCTATGCATCACCATGATCTTGCGTGTGCGTAGGAAATTTTTTGAAATTACTACATTCCCCAACAGTGGCATCCGAGCCAGGTTTTATGCGTAGATGTCATATGCATGAGTAGAACACAAGTGAGTTGTGGGCGATATAAGTCATACTGCTTACCAGCATGTCATACTTTGGTTCGGCGGTATTGTTGGATGAAGCGCCCCGGGCCGACATTACGCATACACTTACGCGAGACTGGTTCTACCAACGTGCTTTGCACACAGGTGGCTAGCGGGTGTCAGTTTCTCCAACTTTAGTTGAACCGAGTGTGGCTACGCCCGGTCCTTGAGAAGGTTAAAACAGCACCAACTTGACGAACTATCGTTGTGGTTTTGATGCGTAGGTAAGAACGGTTCTTGCTAAGCCTAGTAGCAGCCATGTAAAACTTGCAACAACAAAGTAGAAGAGGTCTAACTTGTTTTTGCAGGGCATGTTGTGATGTGATATGGTCAAGACATGATGCTAAATTTTATTGTATGAGATGATCATGTTTTTGTAACCGAGTTATCGGCAACTAGCAGGAGCCATATGGTTGTCGCTTTATTGTATGCAATGCAATCGCCCTGTAATGCTTTACTTTATCACTAAGCGGTAGCGATAGTCGTAGAAGCATAAGATTGGTGAGACGACAACGATACTACGATGGAGATCAAGGTGTCGCGCCGGTGACGATGGTGATCATGATGGTGCTTCGAAGATGGAGATCACAAGCACGAGATGATGATGACCATATCATATCACTTATATTGATTGCATGTGATGTTTATCTTTTATGCATCTTATCTTGCTTTGATTGACGGTAGCATTATAAGATGATCTCTCACTAAATTTCAAGATAAAAGTGTTCTCCCTGAGTATGCACCGTTGCCAAAGTTCGTCGTGCCCAGACACCACGTGATGATCGGGTGTGATAAGCTCTGCGTCCATCTACAATGGGTGCAAGCCAGTTTTGCACACGCAGAATACTCAGGTTAAACTTGATGGGCCTAGCATATGCAGATATGGCCTCGGAACACTGAGACCGAAAGGTCGAGCATGAATCATATAGTAGATATGATCAACATAGTGATGTTCACCATTGAAAGCTACTCCATTTCACGTGATGATCGGTTATGGTTTAGTTGATATGGATCACGTGATCACTTGGAGGATTAGAGGGATGTCTATCTAAGTGGGAGTTCTTAAGTAATATGATTAATTGAACTTAAATTTATCATGAACTTAGTACCTGATAGTATCTTGCTTGTCTATGTTGATTGTAGATAGATGGCCCGTGTTGTTGTTCCGTTGAATTTTAATGTGTTCCTTGAGAAAGCAAAGTTGAAAGATGATGGTAGCAATTACACGGACTGGGTCCGTAACTTGAGGATTATCCTCATTGCTGCACAGAAGAGTTACGTCCTAGAAGCACCGCTAGGTGTACCACCTGCGCCAGCAACTGCAGACATTGTGAATGCCTGGCAGTCACGTGTTGATGACTACTCGATAGTTTAGTGTGCCATGCTTTACGGCTTAGAACTGGGACTTCAATGATGTTTTGAACCTCATGGAGCATATGAGATGTTCCAGGAATTGAAGTTAATATTTCAAAAGAATGCCCGGATTGAGAGATATGAAGTCTCCAATAAGTTCTACAGCTGCAAGATGGAGGAGAATAGTTCTGTCAGTGAGCATATACTCAAGATGTCTGGGTACTGCAATCACTTGATTCAACTGGGAGTTAATCTTCCGGATGATAGCGTCATTGACAGAATTCTTCAATCACTGCCACTAAGCTACAAGAGCTTCATGATGAACTATAATATGCAAGGGATGGATAAGACGATTCTTGAGCTCTTCGCAATGCTAAAGGCTGCGGAGGTAGAAATCAAGAAGGAGCATCAAGTGTTGATGTTCAATAAGACCACCTGTTTCAAGAAAAAGGGCAAAGGGAAGAAGAAGGGGAACTTCAAGAAGAGCAGCAAGCAAGTTGCTGCTCAAGAGAAGAAACCCAAGTCTGGACCTGAGCCTGAGACTGAGTGCTTCTGCTGCAAGCAGACTGGTCACTGGAAGCGGAACTGCCCCAAGTATTTGGCGGATAAGAAGAATGGCAAGGTGAACAAAGGTATATTTGATATATATGTTATTGATGTGTACCTTACCAGAGCTCGCAGTAGCACCTGTGTATTTGATACTGGTTCTGTTGCTAATATTTGCAACTCGAAACAGGGACTGTGGATTAAGCAAACACTGGCCAAGGACGAGGTGACGATGCGCGTGGGAAACGGTTCCAAAGTCGTTGTGATCGCCGTCGGCACGCTACCTCTACATCTACCTTCGGGATTAGTATTAGATCTAAATAATTGTTATTTGGTGCCAGCGTTGAGCATGAACATTATATCTGGATCTTGTTTGATGCGAGACGGTTATTCATTTAAATTGGAGAATAATGGTTGTTCTATTTATATGAGTAATATCTTTTATGGTCATGCACCCTTGAAGAGTGGTCTATTTTTGATGAATCTCGATAGTAGTGATACACATATTCATAATGTTGAAGCCAAAAGATGCAGAGTTGATAATGATAGTGCAACTTATTTGTGGCACTGCCGTTTAGGTCATATCGATGTAAAGCGCATGAAGAAACTCCATACTGATAGACTTTTGGAACCACTTGATTATGGATCACTTGGTACTTGCGAACCATGCCTCATGGGCAAGATGACTAAAACGCCATTCTCCGGAACAATGGAGAGAGCAACAGATTTGTTGGAAACCATACATACAGATGTATGTGATCCAATGAATATTGAAGCTCGTGGTGGATATCGTTATTTTCTCACCTTCACAGATGATTTGAGCAGATATATGGGTATATCTACTTAATAAAACATAAGTTTGAAACATTTGGAAAGTTCAAAGAATTTCAGAGTGAAGTTGAAAATCATCGTAACAAGAAAATGAAGTTTCTACGATCAGATCATGGAGGAGAATATTTGAGTTACGAGTTTGGTCTACATTTGAAACAATGCGGAAAAGTTTCGCAACTCACGCCACCTCGAACACCACTGTGTAATGGTGTGTCCGAACATCGTAATTGTACTTTACTAGATATGGTGCGATCTATGATGTCTCTTATTGATTTACCGCTATCGTTTTGGGGTTATGCTTTAGAGACGGCTGCATTCATGTTAAATAGGGCACCATCAAAATCCATTGAGATGACGCCTTATGAATTGTGGTTTAGCAAGAAACCAAAGTTGTCGTTTCTTAAAGTTTGGGGCTGCGATGCTTATGTGAAAAAACTTCAACCTGATAAGCTCGAACCCAAATCAGAGAAATGTGTCTTCATAGGATACCCAAAGGAGACTGTTGGGTACACCTTCTATCACAGATCCGAAGGCAAGACATTCATTGCTAAGAATGGATCCTTTCTAGAGAAGGAGTTTCTCTCGAAAGAAGTGAGTGGGAGGAAAGTAGAACTTGATGAGGTAACTGTACCTGCTCCCTTATTGGAAAGTAGTTCATCACAGAAACCGGTTCCTGTGACGCCTACACCAATTAGTGAGGAAGTTAATGATGATGATCATGAAACTTCAGATCAAGTTATTACTGAACCTCGTAGATCAACCAGAGTAAGATCCGCACCAGAGTGGCACTACAAAAAAAAGACACATCCGTGACATTTTGGGCCGAACGAAATTTTTTTGTGTCATACATATCACACTTGTATGACGATAATTGTGACAAAACCCGGTATCATCATAGATGTGGTGGGCTCCTACTTCTATGACAAAAAATCATGACAGAAAATGGGCTTTTCGTCCTGGGCGGGCCGGATACGCAGCTGCATGACATTCTTTGGGCCGTCCATGACGGAAAAAAACGTGGTAGAAGCGAGGGGGAGGAAAATTTCGGGGAGATCCGGGTTACGGTGGGAGGTCGGGGGTCGAGCGATGCGCGTTTCTCTTGTACACATACACGCGTGTGTGCGAGGCGTTGGCTCTAACTGAACCCGAGCGAGGCGTTGGGCTCTAACTGAACCCGAGCGATTGCACTGCAGGCTACGCATTACTGAACCCGAGCGATCGATCGATGGTTGTTAACTGAACCCGATCGAGCGATTCCTTCGCTACTGCTGCTAACTGAAGCCGATCGATGCTGCCTCTGGATGAACAGTGAGCGTTGCGGGGGGTTTGGATAAACAGTTCCCGGTGGGGGTGGATGAACAGGACCCTGTGGTGTTGCCTCTGGATGAACAGGACCCCGATCGATCGAGCCGGTTGGGACTGGATGAACAGGACCCCATGGAGGGCTGGATGAACAGGACCACCCCGTGGATGGCAGGATGAACAGTAGACGATGGAGGGCAGGATGAACAGTAGCCCGTGGAGGGGTGGTTGAACAGGAGCCCGTGGAGAGGGCTGGTTGAACAGTAGCTGGTGGAGTAGCGCACGGTGGAGGCTGGATGAACAGGAGCCCGTGGATGAACAGTCGCAGGTGGAGGCTGGAGGAGGTCGAAGTTGGATGAACAGTAGCTCATGGAGGCTGGAGGGGGTCGATGGTGGAGATGAAAAGTATCCCGTGGGGTCCCGTTTTGCGGTACGCCACACCCCTCCCGATGAACAGGACCCCCGTTTCGATCGTAGCGCTCTAACACAAGTCCTTTTCGTCTGTTTTGTGGTACGCCACACCCCTCCCGATCAACAGGACCCCTGTTTCGACCGTAGGAGGTCCGTTTCCTCCGTTTTGCGGTACGCCACACCCCTCCCGATGAACAGGATCCCATTTCAAATGTGGCCGGTCGAACACAAGGCCGTTTCCTCCGTTCTGCGGTACGCTAGGCCTTGTTTCCATCGCCTGTTCCGTCCAAGCCCTCCCGATGAACACGACGCATTCCGTTGCTTCCCCATGAACACGACGCATTTCGTTGCCTCCCCATGAACACGACGCATTCTGTTGCCTCCCCATGAACACGACGACGACGATGTTTCTCCTTTCCGACCCAGCCATGTACACGAGCCCTGGCCGTACGTATGCGCGAGTAGGCGTTCGAGACCCCGCCCGTATGTACACATACGTGGCCATATTTTCTTTCTTGCACCCTAGCCGCCTCTACTACGACACGTGCGCGCCTCTACATCGACCAGTATATATGTACGTACACGTTCGCGACGAGAATGACAATGCTACTTACGCTTCGACCAGGTGGGTCCCGACTACCAGGCACTTCCTTGCATGCGAAGATGTAGCTGGTGGGTCCCAGCAGTCAGGGGGGCGAAATACGGTGGCCCGTCCGGTGGGTCCCGCTATCAGGTGGACGAATAATTATTTTGCACGTAATAAGGAGGCACTTCCTTGCTGCGGTCGTGGACCCAGCTGTCAGCCTCTCCACGTACAGTACACGTCTGATGGAAGCCGTTCCTTGACCACGTTGACCATGCCGCGCCGAGAGCACCAGGGTGGTGGACGACGGCGAGGCCTAGGAAGGGGAAGACGCGATAGTGGATGCCCGCGCGTAGAGGAGTACGAGGGTTCACTAGTTCGCTGCAGTGTGAGGCTGTCATTACCGCAGAATAACAGGGGGTGTGGGTGAGTAGAGGGATGGCCTGGCCAGCGGTGGGAGTAGTAGGGGCGGTGAGGCCTCCGCCGCATCGCAGCCGGCCACGGGAGGCAGGAGCACGAGGCACGACCGGCGCTGGTTTGGGCGGCTGGAGCAAGAAGACCAGAGGTTGAAGAAGCACTACAGTCGTTGGATGGACATCGTACAGTCACTGGAGCTAGAATCGTGCATATTAACTAAGTTGACAAAGCCCTCCGTCCCCGTCAACTTAGTAAGCCCACAAGTCAGCCTCCCACCAAGGTGGCTCCCAGCTAGCAGGGAGTATTCATTTCTTTGAGTGTAATAAGGAGGCACTTCCTTGCATGTGAATATATAGCTGGTGGGTCCAAGCTGTCAGCGGTGGTAACGTTTTTTCGTGAAATACAGAGGCCCTTTCGGCAGGTCCCTGATGCCAGGTGGAGGAATCATTATTTTGCACGTAATAAGGAGGCATTTCCTTGTGTGCGGCCGTGGACCCAGCTGTCGGCCTCTCCACGTAAAGTCCACTTCAGATGCATGTCGGTCGTTGAACACGTTGAGCAGGCCGCGCCGAGAGCACCAGGACGGTGGACGACGGCAAGGCCTAGGAAGGGAACGACACGGAGGCAGGGAAGACTCGGCAGTTGTTTCCCACATGGAGGGGAGTACGACTATACGAGGGTTTACTGGTTCGTCTGCCATCGCCGGATAATAACAGCAGGTGTGGTTGAGTAGAGGGATGGCTAGGCCAGCGATGGGAGTACGGTGGGGCGGTGGGGCCTGCGCGGCAGCAGAGCCGGCCGCGGGGAGGAGAGAGCAGGCAGTCCAGTCGGCGCATGTTTGAGCGGCTGGAGCAGGAAGAGCAGAGATTGAAGAAGCACGACGGCCGTTGGATGGCCATCCAACAGTCACTGCTTGTGCGTCAACCTTTTTTTTAGGAAAGCCTCAAATCCGTGGAAAACAGCATACGGCCCATCTGCCATTATTTCTAATAATTTACAGCCCATTTGCTAATTATTAAGGGTTTTTTTGGAGCCCATATTCTTTTTGTAAGCATTACAGCCCATATTGTGGCCTCGGTTAAAAAATTATACGAAATTTTGCATATTTCCGTGTGGTCCGAACTATTTTTAATTCCAAAATTTCCACTCACATTCAAACTGATTTTAAAAATAAATGTATATCAATATAAAATCCAACAAATTCTCCACGCATAAAAATTAATGTAATTTCAAATCTCAAAATGAAGAAAAGATATTTGAAACTAATTGCCGGTTTGATGTGTTTTAAATATGTACAACCCATTTCTCATTACTGATGGGCCATTTTCTCGGCCAACCGAATGAAAGCTCTCCTCGTCTTGAAAGATTTGCAGCCCAACAGGCCTGACAAAGCGACTTACTTGGCAAATCACAAAAAAACTGGGCTGTGGCCGTGGACCCAGCTGTCAGCCTCTCCACGTACAGTTCTCTTCCGACGGAATGTTGTTGACCATGTTGACCACGCCGCGCCGAGAGCACCAAGGCGGTGGACGACGGCGAGGCCTAGGAAGGGGATGACGCGGAGCCGGGGAAGACGCGGCAGTGGATGCCCACGCAGAGAGGAGTACGAGGGTTCACTGGTTCGGCTGCGGTGTGAGGCTGCCATCGCCGCAGGGCCTCGCTAGAGGTGGGAGTAGTAGGGGGCGATGAGGCCTCATCGGCAGCACAGCCGGCCACTGGAGGCAGGAGCAGGCGGTCTCCCCGGCGCTGGTTTGGGCGGCTGGTGCAAGAAGAGCAGGGATTGAAGAAGCAGTAGGACCATTCGATTCAAATCCAACGGTTACTACTGCTAGAATCGTTTGTTGACTAAGTTGACAAGCCCTATGTACAGGTCAACTTAGTAGGCCCATAGGTCAGCCTCCCAACCGGTGCACCCCAGATGTCAGTGGGAGGAATCATTTTTTCGCGTAATAAGGAGGCAGTTGATTGCGTGCGGCCAGGCCAGCGGAGGGAGTAGGGTGGGCCGGGGAAGCCTACGCAGCATCACAGCGGGCCACAAGAGGAGGGAGCAGGCAGTCCCACCGGCGCTAGTTTAGGCGGCTGGAGCAAGAAGATCAGAGATTGAAGAAGCACGTCGGCCGTTGGATGGACATCCAACACTAACTGCTGCTAGAATCATGTGTTCACTGACAAAGCCTTGCGTAAACAAGTCAGCCTCGAAATCTGTGGCATGTACAGCCCATTTGCTATTATTTTTATAATTTTTACTCATTTTCTAATTCATATGGAATTTATTGCAGCCTGTTTTCCATTTTTAGAATTGCTAGCCATTTTCTGGTCAGTACCAGGGTCAAAAAATTAACTAAATATGGGAAATTTTGAAAATTCGCAAATTTTTTTTGCTGGGGAACGAAATATTCTTAATCCAAAAATTAATAGCCATACTAAAACAAATTTAAAAATAACTTAGTACTATCTCATGTTAAATCCAATGAAATACGTATAAGATATCAGTGAAGAACAAAAACAAAAAAAGAAACTTATATCCCATTTGCTATAAAATTTTTGGAATTTTCAACCCCTTTCGATATTACTTTTAACAGACATTGACCATACTCTTAAGCCAGACCGGAATGCATCCCTCATTGTCTTGAAAGATTTGCAGCCCAGTAATTCGGAGAAAACAAATAGGCCTAGCTTGGGTATTCTTCAAAAAGAAATATTGGGCTACCTATTTTCCCAAAGAACGGGTGCATGAGCATTTAGCTTTATTTATTTATTTATTTACTTATTTATGTTTAGGGGACCATGAGCATGTACCTGGGCTGGATTCATGTGAGAGCCTACCTTCCAGTTAATTATGGGCTTCTCTATTGGGCCTTCATCAGTGGGCTGCATGTTATCAACAAGTGGAAAATGTGTTTCGAGTTTCAAAAAAAGTGTTCCGTACGATAAATAGTATGCGCTACGTACGGTACGGGGCACTAAAGGATCGAACCGTGCAACGACTTCCAAAACATTGTGTTTGTCGTTCTAACAACACATTTATTCAACCAACAGACGAAATATACTACTGATTGTACATTGAAAATAGCAGCAGCAGCAGCAACCAGGGCTGGGGGTGCAACAGAAGCAGTAAGCAGGCCAGAAGAGTGAAGACGCAGCTCTCTCTTCCAAACCAAACATCAGCCATCACTACAAAAGGGCTACCAAAAAAGAACAAGTGTATGCATCAAACTAAATAAAGATCCTACTACACCAAGTGTACGCATCTAACTAACTGGCTCAGTTAGACATTACTATTTTTTTTCGAAACAGAGGCAAAAGAATTGCCTTGTCGATTAATTAAGAAGAAGAGAATTGCCTAGTTAATCTACGGAAAACCGGGCTAAAACTGAAGACATTACTATTTATTAAGCTGCAGTGGAGTCGCAGATGGAGAGGAGTGGGAAACTTCACTGGTTCGGGTGCGCGGCAGCACAGCCGCGGTGGTTAGAAGGGAAAACATAAATTGGACAAGGGATTACTTTTATAAGAGACCTGCGTTTTATACCCCACAATAGGCATACTAACAAGTTCACACACAAATACAATAGAAAAGGTAAACATTCATATCAAACTCAGGTTCACAGGACACGTTCACATCCATAGCCAACATTCACAATCAACAACTCAAAAGATTCATATATACACAAGCACAGCATATCTATGCATCCAAATGATTGATAGATCACACGATAATATTCATACATAATTTACAAAAAGATTCAGATATACGCATGTTCAGTATGTTTATGCATCCAAATGATTGAGATCACAGCCAATATGATCCATGGACGAACTTTAATTACCTAGGGTACAGACTGGTAAATGGTGTTCAATCGGAGGTACTTCTTGCTAAAATTAGTTCTTGTACGAGTAAACTTTCGAGTACATAAGAGGCAGCACAGACAATCTGAACTTTGCTTGTAGGTTTATCCTCAAATAGTGGCCTCGTGCCCAGGGAGGTTTGAGCAACTTGGCCACTACTTTCATCCAACCAGTTTACTGGGTCATCTTGGTCCTGTATCTCGCCAAAATTCTACACTGAAGACGAGAAAGGAGGCGGTTGAGAAAATGAACCACCCAAATTTTTTGTGCAGTTCAACTGAAATGGAGCATCCTTGGCGTGCAGACTGATTAAGTGCCAGATGAATATACACGTCAACCAACTTGTCTGGAATCTTTAGACTCCATGCCATACAGTTCGTTACCATATGTGCCGATAACCAAAAGGCACAAGTTGGGACCAAAGACTGGACTGCGTTTTCTGGACTATGCACCAAGCAATATTTTTGGCGTTCACTCTCCTAACACTTGGAGTTTGACAATTGGTTGACGCCAGTTGATACTCGAATGAATATAGGCACTTCTTGTCAACATCGATGCTTGTCTGAGTGAACTTTGGAGTACATAGCAGCAACATAAGTACCTGTCCATCTGATCATTTTGTGCAGTTCTACTGAAATCACCGGATATAATGATTTGCCTGCGAGTTCAGGATCCAAATTACTCCTTTATGAAATCGGCAAATAGTAGCACAATACCAAATTACCAATACATATGACAGGCACAATAATCAGGATAAAGACCAGTACCAACCTGTGTGAGGTAGCATATCAATTACTATTTCCTTTGACTGGAAGCCGAGATAAGCCAAGCGACTGACAGCAAAGGAAGAAAGCATGCGAACTTTAGCAACTGACAGGAAAGGACGGAAGCTGTCGAAGCAATGAAGCACCCAAAGTTTTTGTGCAGTTCCACCAAAATCGAGCATCCCTGTTGGCACATATATTGAGAGAGTGAGATTACTGTAATAGTGGGACTAGTTTATGAAACATACACTAACAAATATAAGCACCCTCATTATCTTAATGGGTAAAGTTAGCAACATAGTAGTCTTGCATAAAGAGAGGTATTAGTTTATTTAATCAGTGCCAATTAGCTCAACTCAACACTCAAAGCATTGCCATTTATCATAGGTTGCAAAACTTTAACGTGCAAAGATAAAGGAGTTTCTCATGACAGTAGCACGATACAAATAGGGATGACAGCAAAGTAATATGGATGAAGGCCTTAGGCCCGTACTAACCTGAGAAAAAAAAGCTTATTCATGTAGTCCCATAAGAGATGATAAAGCACTCAGTGGAATCACACAATAGTATATATTTTTGTGCACTTCAAATGTATGGTTGAAATCACTCTTGTTTACCAGTGCTGAGATTATATCGAAAGATTATCAAGAACTTCCAGCAGAGTTAAAGCACTGGCTGGGATACAGTTCATTGTATTGTCTTGTGTAGTTCCATTTAATGTATGATTGGCACAACATGATCCCTGTTTGCACAAGTAGGAACAAGGTGAAACCTTCATTAGCTTACTGAGAAAGGATAGGAAGACATTAGCATATTACTCAACCAGTAGCATCAAATTCATGATGGACAATACGCAAAACATTGCCTCATTGAACCAATGGCAATAAATTGACATGCAAAACAATAGCACTATTATGTCATGACACTAATAATATTCCCTCCCTGCTCCACCACATGATTCACCTCCATAGACAAACATACTGTTGGGTAACGTAGCAGAATTTTAAAATTTTCTACGCATCACCAAGATCAATATATGGAGTCATCTAGCAACGAGGGAGAGGGGAGTGCATCTACATATCCTTGTAGATCGCGAGCGGAAGCGTTCAAGAGAACGGGGTTGATGGAGTCGT
The DNA here is from genome assembly GCF_018294505.1 of Triticum aestivum. NCBI lineage: Eukaryota > Viridiplantae > Streptophyta > Magnoliopsida > Poales > Poaceae > Triticum > Triticum aestivum. Next base: position 282,361,895 of record NC_057812.1, on the reverse strand, counting down.
ACTCGCCGTGATCCAAATCACCGATGACCGAGCGCCGAACGGACGGCACCTCCGCGTTCAACACAAGTACGGTTGGGAGAGACGTCTCCTCCTTCTTGATCCAGCAAGGGAAGAGGAGAGGTTGATGGAGATCCAGCAGCACGACGGTGTGGTGGTGGAAGCAGTGGGATCTCGACAGGGCTTCGCCAAGCACCAACGAGAGGGAGAGGTGTCACGGAGGGAGAGGGAGGCGCCAGGGACTTGGGTGCGGCTGCCTCCCTCCCCTCCACTATATATAGGGGCCAGGGGGCGCCGGCCCCTCTATATCCCATCTAGATGGGGGGCAGCGGCCAAGGGGGTGGCTTGGCCCCCAAGCCAGTTGGAGGCGCCCCCACCCCTAGGGTTTCCAACCCTAGGCGCAGGAGGAGGCCCATGGGGGGCGCACCAGCCCAGCAGGGGCTGGTTCCCTTCCCACTTCAGCCCATGGGGCCCTCTGGGATAGGTGGCCCCACCTGGTGGACCCCTGGGACCCTTCCGGTGGTCCCGGTACAATACCGGTGACCCCCGAAACTTCCCCGGTGGCTGAAACTGGTCTTACTATATATAAATCTTTACCTCCGGACTATTCCGGAACTCCTCGTGACGTCCGGGATCTCATCCAGGACTCCGAACAACTTTCGGGTTACCGCATACTAATATCTCTACAACCCTAGCATCACCAAACCTTAAGTGTGTAGACCCTACGGGTTCCGGAACCATGCAAACATGACCGAGACAACTCTCCGGCCAATAGCCAACAACGGGATCTGGATACCCATGTTGGCTCCCACATATTCCACAATGATCTCATCGGATGAACCACGATGTTGAGGATTCAATTAATCCCGTATTCAATTCCCTTTGTCAATCAGTACGTTACTTGCCCGAGATTCGATCGTCGGTGTCTCAATACCTCGTTCAACCTCGTTACCGGCAAGTCACTTTACTTGTTTCGTAACACATCATCCAATGACCAACCCTTAGTCACATTGAGCTCATTACGATGATGTCTTACCGAGTGGGCCCAGAGATACCTCTCCGTCATACAGAGTGACAAATCCAAGTATCGATTCGTGCCAACCCAACAGACTCTTTCGGAGATACCCGTAATGCACCTTTATAATCACCCAGTTACGTTGTGACATTTAGCTCATTACGATGATGTCTTACCGAGTGGGCCCAGAGATACCTCTCCGTCATACAGAGTGACAAATCCAAGTATCGATTCGTGCCAACCCAACAGACTCTTTCGGAGATACCCGTAATGCACCTTTATTATTGCCTCTAGGGCATATTTCCAACAATCTCCCACTTGCGCTAGAGTCAATAATCTAGTTACATTGTGATGAATCGAACACCCATAGAGTTCTGGTGTTGATCATGTTTTGCTCGAGGAAGAGGCTTAGTCAACGGATCTGCGACATTTAGGTCCGTATGCACTTTACAAATATCTGTCTCCATTTTGAACATTTTCACGTATGGAGTTGAAGCGACACTTGATATGCCTGGTCTTCCTGTGAAACCTGGGCTCCTTGGCAAGGGCAATAGCTCCAGTGTTGTCACAGAAGAGAGTCATGGGGCCCGATGCATTGGGAATAACTCCTAGGTCGGTAATGAACTCCTTCACCCAGATTGCTTCTTGTGCTGCCTCCGAGGCTGCCATGTACTCCGCTTCACATGTAGATCCCGCCATGATGCTTTGCTTGCAACTACACCAGCTGACTGCCCCACCATTCAAAATATACACGTATCCGGTTTGTGACTTAGAGTCATCCAGATCTGTGTCGAAGCTAGCATCAACGTAACCCTTTACGACGAGCTCTTCGTCACCTCCATAGATGAGAAACATATCCTTAGTCCTTTTCAGGTACTTCGGGATATTCTTGACCGCTGTCCAGTGTTCCATGTTGGATTACTTTGGTACCTTCCTACCAAACTTACGGCAAGGTTTACATCAGGTCTGGTACACAGCATGGCATACATGATAGACCCTACGGCCGAGGCATAGGGGACGACACTCATCTTTTCTCTATCTTCTGCCGTGGTCGGGCATTGAGCTATGCTCAATCTCATACCTTGCAATACAGGCAAGAACCCCTTCTTTGACTGATCCATATTGAACTTCTTCAATATCTTGTCAAGGTATGTACTTTGTGAAAGACCAATGAGGCGTCTCGATCTATCTCTATAGATCTTGATGCCTAATATATAAGCAGCTTCTCCAAGGTCCTTCATTGAAAAACACTTGTTCAAGTAGGCATTTATGCTTTCCAAGAATTCTATATCATTTCCCATCAATAGTATGTCATCCACATACAATATGAGAAATGCTATAGAGCTCCCACTCACTTTCTTGTAAACGCAGGCTTCTCCATAAGTCTGCGTAAACCCAAACGCTTTGATCATCTCATCAAAATGAATGTTCCAACTCCGAGATGCTTGCACCAGCCCATAGATTGAGCATTGGAGCTTGCACACCTTGTCAGCATTCTTAGGATCGACAAAACCTTCCGGCTGGATCATATACAATTCTTCCTTAAGGAAACCATTAAGGAATGTCGTTTTGACGTCCATTTGCCATATCTCATAATCATAGAATGCGGCAATTGCTAACATGATTTGGACAGACTTTAGCTTCGCTGCGGGTGAGAAAGTCTCATCATAGTCAACCCCTTGAACTTGTCGATACCCTTAGCGACAAGTTGAGCCTTATAGATGGTCACATTACCATCCGCGTCTGTCTTCTTCTTAAAGATCCATTTACTTTCTATGGCTCGCCGATCATCGGGCAAGTCAGTCAAAGTCCATACTTCATTTTCATACATGGATCCTATCTCGGATTTCATGGCTTCCAGCCATTTGTCGGAATATGGGCCCGCCATCGCTTCTTCATAGTTCGAAGGTTCACCATTGTCTAACAACATGATTTCCAGTACAGGGTTGCCGTACAACTCTGGTGCGGAACGCGTCCTTGTGGACCTTCGAAGTTCAGTAGCAACTTGATCTGAAGTTTCATGATCATCAACATTAACTTCCTCCCTAGTCGGTGCAGACACCTCAGGAACAATTTCTTGGGCTACGCCACTCTCCGGTTCAAGAGGCAATACTTCATCAAGTTCTACTTTCCTCCCACTTACTTCTTTTGAGAGAAACTCTTTCTCTAGAAAGGATCCATTCTTGGCAACAAAGGTCTTGCCTTCGGATCTTAGATAGAAGGTATACCCAATAGTTTCTTTAGGGTATCCTATGAAGACGCATTTTTCTGATTTGGGTTCGAGCTTTTCAGGTTGAAGTTTCTTGACATAAGCATCGCATCCCCAAACTTTCAGAAACGACAGCTTAGGTTTCTTGCCAAACCACAATTCATACGGTGTCGTCTCAACGGATTTCGAGGGAGCCCTATTTAAAGTGAATGTGGCAGTCTCTATAGCATAACCCCAAAATGATAGTGGTAGATCGGTAAGAGACATCATAGATCGTACCATATCCAATAGGATGCGATTACGACGTTCGGACACACCATTACGCTGTGGTGTTCCAGGCGGCGTGAGTTGTGAAACTATTCCACATTTCCTTAAGTGTGTGCCAAATTCGTGACTCGAATATTCTCCCCCACGATCTGATCATAAGAACTTGATTTTCTTGTCACGTTGATTCTCAACCTCACTCTGAAATTCCTTGAACTTTTCAAAGGTCTCAGACTTGTGTTTCATTAAGTAGACATACCCATATCTACTTAAGTCATCAGTGAGGGTGAGGACATAACGATAGCCACCACGAGCCTCAACGCTCATTGGACCGCACACATCAGTATGTATGATTTCCAATAAGTTGGTTGTTCACTCCATTCTTCTGGAGAACGGAGTCTTGGTCATTTTACCCATGAGGCATGGTTCGCACGTGTCAAATGATTCATAATCAAGAGACTCCAAAAGTCCATCTGCATGGAGTTTCTTCATGCGTTTGACACCAATGTGACCAAGGTGGCAGTGCCACAAGTATGTGGGACTATCATTATCAACCTTACATCTTTTGGCATTCACACTATGAATGTGTGTAACATCACGTTCGAGATTAAATAAGAATAAACCATTGACCAGCGGGGCATGACCATAAAACATGTCTCTCATATAAATAGAACAACCATTATTCTCAGATTTAAATGAGTAGCCATCTTGCATTAAACGAGATCCAAATACAATGTTCATGCTCAAAGCTGGTACTAAATAACAATTATTCAGGTTTAAAACTAACCCCCTAGGTAAATGCAGAGGTAGCGTGCCGACGGCGATCACATCGACCTTGGAACCATTCCCGACGCGCATCGTCACCTCGTCCTCTGCCAGTCTCCGTTTATTCCGTAGTTCCTATTTTGAGTTACAAATATGAGCAACTACATCGGTATCAAATACCCAGGAGCTACTACGAGCGCTGGTAAGGTACACATCAATAACATGTATATCACATATACCTTTGGTATTGTCGGCCTTCTTTTCCGCTAAGTACTTGGGGCAGTTCCGCTTCCAGTGACTGTTTCCCTTGCAATAAAAGCACTCAGTCTCAGGCTTGGGTCCATTCTTTGACTTCTTCCCAGCAGCTTGCCTACCGGATGCGGCAACTCCCTTGCCGTCCTTCTTGAAGTTCTTTTTATCCTTGCCTTTCTTGAACTTAGTGGTTTTATTCACCATCAACACTTGATGTTCCTTTTTGATTTCCACCTCCGCTGATTTCAGCATTGAATATACCTCGGGAATGGTCTTTTCCATCCCCTGCATATTGAAGTTCATCACAAAGCTCTTGTAGCTAAGTGGGGGCGACTGAAGGATTCTGTCAATGACCGCATCATCCGGGAGATTAACTCCCAGCTGAGACAAGCGGTTATGCAGCCCAGACATTTTGAGTATGTGCTCGCTGACAGAACTATTCTCCTCCATCTTACAACTGTAGAACTTGTAGGAGACTTTATATCTCTCAACCCGGGCATGAGCTTGGAAAACCATTTTCAGCTCTTGGAACATCTCATATGCTCTATGTTGCTCGAAATGCTTTTGGAGCCCCGGTTCTAAGTTGTAAAGCATGCCGCACTGAACCAGGGAGTAATCATCACTACGTGTCTGCCAAGCGTTCATAACGTCTTGTTCTGCAGGGAAAACAGGTGCTTCACCTAGCGGTGCATCAAGGACATATGCTTTCTTGGCAGCTATGAGGATAATCCTCAGGTTACGGACCCAGTCCGTGTAGTTGCTGCCGTCGTCTTTTAGCTTGGTTTTCTCTTGGAACGCGTTGAAGTTGAGGGCAACATTAGCGTGGGCCATTTGATCTACAAGACATATTGCAAAGATTTTAGACTATGTTCATGATAATTAAGTTCATCTAATCAAATTATTAATGAACTCCCACTCAGATAGACATCCCTCTAGTCATCTAAGTGATACATGATCCGAGTCAACTAGGCCGTGTCCGATCATCACGTCAGACAGACTAGTCATCATCGGTGAACATTTTCATGTTGATTGTATCTTCTATACGACTCATGTTCGACCTTTCGGTCTTCCGTGTTCCGAGGCCATGTCTGTACATGCTAGGCTTGTCAAGTCAACCTAAGTGTATTACGTGTGTGAATCTGGCTTACACCCGTTGCATGCGAACATTAGAACCTATCACACCCGATCATCACGTGGTGCTTCGGAACAACGGACCTTAGCAACGGTGCACAGTTAGGGGGAACACTTTCTTGAAATTATTGCAAGGGATCATCTTATTTATGCTACCGTCGTTCTAAGCAAATAAGATGTATAAACATCACATGCAATCAAATAGTGACATGATATGGCCAATATCATTTTGCTCCTTTTGATCTCCATCTTCGGGGCGCCATGATCATTGTCGTCACCGGTGTCGGTGTCAAAACCGGCGGATCTCGGGTAGGGGGTCCCGAACTGTGCGTCAAGGCCGGATGGTAACAAGAGACAAGGGACAAGATGTTTTTTACCCAGGTTCGGGCCCTCTCGATGGAGGTAATACCCTACTCCTGCTTGATTAATATTGATGATATGGGTAGTACAAGAGTAGATCTACCATGAGATCAAGGAGGCTAAACCCTAGAAGCTAGCCTATGGTATGATTGTTGTGTATGGAGTTGATTGCCTACGGACTACAACCCTCCGGTTTATATAGACACCGGATAGGGTTAGGGTTACATAAAGTCGGTTACAATGGTAGGGGATCTTGAATATCCGCATCGCCAAGCTTGCCTTCCACGCCAAGGAAAGTCCCATCCGGACACGGGAGGAAGTCTTCAATCTTGTATCTTCATAGTCCAGGAGTTCGGCTGAAGGTATAGTCCGGATACCCGAACACCCCCTAATCCAGGACTCCCTCAGTAGCCCCTGAACCAGGCTTCAATGACGACGAGTCCGGCGCGCAAATTGTCTTCGGCATTGCAAGGCGGGTTCCTCCTCCAAGTCCTTCGTAGAAGATTGTAAACACCAAGAGTAGTGTCCGGCTCTGCAAAATAAGTTTCCACATATTGCCATAGAGAGAATAATATTGACACAAATCAAATCTGCCGACGTATTCCGCAGTGCGTCATCACACTACGGCCAAGTCCTTTACTCGAATCGTTTTTACTTTTCCACCTCAGCATGTTTTGCGAGGCGGTTTCCTTGGCACGTCTTGTTAGAGCAGAGATCGTGTACCCCCTTTACGGGATTCTCATCAATACGGACGTGGGTAACCCAACCGCGCCATTTATCATGGCGCTTGGGAGGCAAGCGAGTTTTACTAGGCTGGTGGGGACGCACAACCGCATCCGCCCATATAAGGGGATAAGGATCCACCCTTTTACCTACGCCTTCTTCCTCTTTTGCCTATCCATCTCCTGCGCACTCGAGCTCCAGCACCCAAGCCCGCACTTCCCACCTCAACCTTCTCCAGCAATGTCCGGAGCGGGAGGCAAGTGGATGGTCTCCTCCGTCACGGAGGGCCATGTCAAAAAGCTAAGGAAGGCCGGATACTTGTCCAAAGACATCGCGCACCGGCTTCCCGAGGAGGGGAAACTTATCCCCACCCCAAGGCCCCATGAGAGGGTAGTATTCCTTCCCCCACTTCCTCCGCGGACTGGGTTTTCCACTCCACCCATTTGTCCGGGGGCTCATGTTTTACTATAGCCTGGATTTCCACGATCTGGCCCCGAACTTCGTCCTCAACATCTCGGCGTTCATCGTTGTGTGCGAGGCCTTCCTCCGCATCCGCCCCCATTTCGGCCTCTGGCTCAAGACCTTCAACGTCAAGCCCAAGGTGGTGCGCGGCAGCCAGGCGGAATGCGGAGGTGCCATGGCGGGCAAGATGGCCAACGTCCTATGGCTCGAGGGCTCCTTCGTGGAGACCCTGAAGGGGTGGCAATCGTGGTGGTTTTACATCACCGAGCCGCGCGATCCGAAATGGATCGCAACCCCCGAGTTCCAATCCGGACCCCCCACGCGGCTTATGTCCTGGAAAGAGACGGGCCTGTCATGGGGCGACGAAAAAGAGGTGACTGGACTGCAGACATGCATCCAGTCCCTGGTGAGCAAGCCGATCAAGCTCGTCAATGTAGTCCAGGTTATGCTCGTCCGCCGGATCCTCCCGTGTCAACAACGGGGCTTTAATCTGTGGGAGTTCAACCCGGCGCAGCACCAAACCCTTAACAGGCTCTTCGACATGACGTATGAAGATGTGTGGAAGGTGCTAACCAAAGGCACCGAGGCTCCCACATCCGCTTCCGAGGACCGCGGATACAGCTCGCAGCGTCACGCTAGAGAGGTAAGCTATTTTCACCTTTTACAGGATGTTAACTTTTTTCATAGTTTGACTCTATGCGGGATCTAACCTTTGACAGGCTTGGCGGGCGAAGTCCGGATCAATTAACTGTCCGGCTCCCTTGCCCGAAGACCCAGCCCCCGCTCTACTAGCGAAGCTGCTGGTTCCGGCACCTTATGTGGTGCCGGAGAAGAAGGCCAAGAAGAAGAAGGCCACGGGGACTCGAAAGAGTTCCCGGCATATGGTGGTGTCGGACTCGTCGTCCGACGAGTCCGAGACGCACTCCCCCCGTGAAGACGAGGAGGAGGAAGAAGAAACCTCTCCCCCCAGCGGGGGGAGGAGAGAAGCGGAAGGCCGCCCCAACGGGGGAGGCCGAGGGGTCTAGGAAAAGGAAGACCCCCCCCCCGCCGGACTACGCCCCCAATGCCGAAGAGGGCAAAGAGGAGTGGCCAAACAAGGCCAAGCATCCAGCGAAATCGTAAGTTCGAATATCAGAATAACTCATGATGTTCCTTTGTTGCACAGCTTTCCCTAATGTCGAACGTAATTATGCAGCCCGCCCCGGGCCGAACTCAACGAGTCGTCGAGCGGCTCCCTGGATTCATCGGACGTGAACTCAGTTCCGCCCGCTGTCTCCCCCCGCACTGCGGACGACGCCGAAGTGGCGTCGCAACGAGCTCCGGGGCAGGAGGAGGTGGTCCTGGAGGAGCCGCAGGGCGACCTCCCGGACCCCAGGAGTAAAGGGGACAAGACCCCCCCAGGGCTCCAAGTCCGACTTTGTGCCGGACACCGTGCCAGAATATTCAACAGTTCCGGACCGTGGTAGGCGAACTCCTTCCAAGAGGAGCAAGCCTTCTAAGCCGGCGGCCTCCGTCCAACCGGAGGTGCCGGACAATCTGCTCGAGGTGCTTGACGGCGCCTCCATCGACGAGGAGCACCGTACTATTATGAGTACGGTGATCCAGAAGGTTCAGTCCGCCAAGAGCGGACTGAGTGAAGCTTGCGCTAGCCTCCTAACGGGCTTTGAGGTAAGTAAAAATATGTAAAAATATAACTGCATAGACAGTAGCCCCTGATGCTCTGTTTGGCGTTCGGAAAGAAAAGCCAAATAGAGGATCTAGTAAATTTCGCAGGAGTCTAACAATAAAGAGTCAATATGTGTGTGCAGGCTTCGCTGCTATCCATCGCCGCACTGACTGCGGAGGTGGGTGTCCTGAAATAGGACCTCAAGCAGACCGAGCAAGAGCTCGGCCTTGCCAAGCGGCAGCTCGAGGAAAAAGAAGGTAGGAAATACCTTACAGAAAAAGTGCCTATAGAGAGGATTGCACTGCTTATTATAGGGGCCACGACTGAGGTGGCGACCCTCAAGCAGGCGCTGTCCGAGGCCGAAAAGAAAACAGCCACGAAGCGCACCGAGTGAGAGAAACTTGGGGCTCAGGTCGGCGAGGTGCAGCAAGAGCTTCAGGCTCTCATGAAAAAACATGAGAGTTTGGAGCTTGAGTCAAAGACCCAAGCGTCCGAGCTCGCGGCGGCCCTTGAGACTGCCAAGTCTGCCAAGGCCGAAGCCCAAAAGGCCCTCCAAGAGTTGGAGGAGATTAAGAAGATAGCAGCGGGTAAGGCATTCTTTATGCAAAGCAGAAATATAAAAGTAAACTACTTGTTACTTACCCAAATCCGGAGTTCTCCAGGGGCATTCACAGATCTTCCCTGCAGCGTATCCGACGCCGCCGCATTCTACCGAGCTGAAGAGGGCAGCTCGACGGAGAAGGTGTTCTGGTCTCAGTATGCTGAGGCTGGACACCCTGTGCCCTTGAGCGACCAGCTGAAACAGCTGGTCGAGCTCCACTAGGCGGCCGAACAGGCCATGAAGGGCTTCATAGTTTGGCTGTGGCCCGGAGAGGCCCTGCCTGGGAGCTACTTCGGGCTGGTGCGGCGGCTGGTGGAGGCCTGTCCAAGGCTCAAGGTCATCAAGCGCTCCGTCTGCATCGGAGGTGCCCGTCGGGCCCTTGCCCGTGTAAAGGTGCACTGGGGTAAGCTGGACGGTGAGAAGCTTGTGAAGGACGGGCCACCGCCGGGGAAGGAGCATCGCAAGCCCGAGAACTATTACAAGGATGTTCTTGCGGGTGCCCACCTTGTGGCGGATGAATGTACCAAGGATGTAATTTTTGAATAAACTCGCTCGTTTTTATCCTGTGCGCTGAAAACTTGTTCATAGGCGCTTAAGCAATGCTTGTTGAATTTAAAATATTATTTTCTGTGCGGCCGTTTATCAAAAAATTGAGAGATGGCCAGTCGTCGGCTTCTGCCCCCATGCCACTAGTGCTGGGGTGTTCGGGATAAACCTGAGCGCTCTTTTTCCCATAGTTGGGTCCTTCGAGGGAGGCGCTCAGCACAACGAACCAGGCAATCGGACTATAATGCTTGAACACTCTCACTTAGCCATAGAACTTTATAATTTTAAATTTCAGCGAAGCCCCTAGTTCGGAAGACCGAGTTCGGGGCGCTATCCATGCCTTGGCCGGACAAATTCGGCTCCTCGCTCGAAGCGGCATAAGTCTTTAGGGACTCGAAATAACCTCTCGAACAGCAACCGGTCTCTCGCCTCATCATGACAGTCAGTTTTAGCTTTCTCCACTGAGGTGCTTAACCCAGCTCAACCGGGGCACAATCGCAGTGGTTCTCCTAGTGCTACCTTAGCCGATATAATGGAACGTAAGGCACCAAAACATAGGAGCCGGGCAAACCCAACTATTGACCCAAATCATGATTCGGAGCCGATGCATATAGTGCTATAAGTTCGGGGTGCCGCACTTGTGAAAGTGTACGGACTTCTCACACCATATTAAAGGGTACTGAAGCCCCTGGCGTACTTGCCATACCACAGTGTACGGGTGCAACATGTCATTAATGAACTTATATAAAAGAGAGTGATGCAGAAAATAGACAAAAGCTATGCATTGTTTATATAAAGGCTATTTATCAAAGCCGAACGATGCAAATAGTGTGGTAAGCAAAAGATATTGGACTATTCAGTATGTCCTGACCGGGGGCAGGCCGCGGAATTGTATTTAAAACAGGTATACTGCTCATAACAGAGACCACCTGGGAGTTCTATAGTGCGGCATGGCTTGTCTGCCTCCCTGGATCTTGCATCGTTTGTGCGGTAGTCGAATTGCCGAACAGGTCGTTCGAAGTATGGAGTCCTTAAGGTAAGAAAAAATTAAAAAGAGAATCCGGCAGCCCCTAGTATGTTTTAAGCCGTATTCTGGGCGTGCCGTTATTGTGCCCCTTCCCCTGTGCCCATGGTATTTCAAGGGCGTAGTTATGTACGCGAGGTACTGGTTTTTCTATGTCACGATAGCTGGGGTTGGGGCCGCATTGCTACGCTTGCTCAGCGTGTGCCAGGCGGCCCTGCTGTGGGTTACTCCGGGCGCGCTTGGCAGTGTCTAGCTTTTTAATGGCCAGACTGGAGAATTGCCTGAGAAGGCTACTTCGTACCTCCGTTGCGAGAGCCGCCGTATGCTCCTCCGTACGGAGGGAGCGTTCGGTGTTGTGCGGCACCGCATTGAACTTTGCAAATGCGGTTCGTCCGAGCAGGGCGTGATAGCCACTGCAAAACGGGACTATATCGAAGATTAACTCTTCGCTTCGGAAATTGTCCGGGGATCCGAAGACCACGTCAAGTGTTACTGAGCCTGTACAGTTGGCTTCTACACCTGGTATAACGCCTTTAAAGGTCGTTCTTGTGGGCTTAATCCTTGAGGGATCTATGCCCATTTTCCGCACTGTATCCTGATAAAGCAGGTTCAGGCTACTGCCGCCGTCCATGAGGACTCTTGTGAGATGAAATCCGTCGATGATTGGGTCGAGAACCAATGCGGCGAAGCCGCCATGACGGATGCTAGTGGGATGGTCCCTTCGATCAAAAGTGATCGGGCAGGAGGACCATGGGTTGAACTTTGGGGCGACTGGCTCTATCGCGTATACGTCCCGTAGCGCACGCTTCCGCTCCCGCTTGGGAATGTGGGTTGCATATATCATGTTCACTGTCCGCACTTGTGGGGGAAAGCCCTTCTGTCCGTTGTTGTTCGGCGGCTTGGGCTCCTCGTCGTCGCTGTGCAGCCCCTTGTCTCTGTTTTCAGCCCTTAACTTGCCTGCCTGCTTGAACACCCAACAATCCTTGTTAGTGTGATTGGCTGGCCTTTCGGGGGTGCCATGTATCTGGCACAAGCGATCGAGTATTCAGTCCAAACTGGACGGGCCCTGAGTATTCTTTTTGAATGGCTTTTTCCGCTGACTGGATTTATAGCCTTTGAATCCGGCATTGACTGCCGTGTCTTCATTGTTGTCGCTGTTAATGCGGCATTTTTGCTTATTCCTATGTGTCCTGCCACTTTTGTCCTTGGTATCCGAATTACCAAGGTTCTTTGATAAGTTGTTACTATGAGATAGCCAGCTGTCTTCTCCCACGCAAAAGCGGGTCATGAGTGTCGTGAGGGCTGCCATGGATTTCGGCTTTTCCTGTCCTAGGTGCCGGGCAGGCCACTCGTCGCGGATGTTATGCTTGAAGGCTGCTAGGGCCTCTGCGTCCGGACATTTGACTATTTGGTTTTTCTTTGTTAGGAACCATGTCCAGAATTGTCTGGCCAATTCCTCTGGCTGCTGAATTATGTGTCTTAAGTCGTCGGCATCCGGCGGTCGCACATAAGTGCCCTGGAAGTTGTCGAGGAATGCGGCTTCCAGGTCCTCCCAAGAACCGATTGAGTTTGCTGGCAACCTGTTAAGCCAATGTCGGGCCGGTCCTTTAAGTTTGAGAGGGAGGTATTTGATGGCGTGTAGATCATCGCCGCGTGCCATGTGGATGTGAAGGAGATAATCCTCGATCCATACCGCCGGGTCTGTTGTGCCATCGTATGATTCGATGTTTACGGGTTTGAAACCCTCTGGGATTTTATGATCCATTACTTCATTCGTGAAGCATAGCGGGTGTGCGGCGCCTCTGTACTGGGCTATATCACGACGTAGCTCGGAAGCACTATGTCTGTTGTGTTTGGCCCGGCCGGATTTGTTGTATCCGGAGTGAAGTCATTGTCACATGCCGTAGGGCACCTGCGCGATCCGTAGATTGATCTTGTTTGTCTTGCCTTATCCTCCAGTATATCTCGCAGGTCGGGCGCATTTTCCCATGCCTTAGTTGAGCGGCGTCGGGGCATGGCTTGGGTGGAGGGCCGAGGGGCCTCTCTGTCGCGGCTGCGAGGTGGCCGGTCTGCCATGTCATGCACTGGTGATGTAGGTGCTTCCTCCTCAGATCGGGGTAGCGGCCTGCGCTTCGGGTAACTCTTGGAGGGGCGTTCGAGTTCATACTCTTCGGCCGTAAGGACTTCAGTCCATCTGTCAGCTAGCAAATCTTGGGCAGCTTTAAGTTGTTGCTGCTTTTTCTTGAGGCTGCTTGCCGTGGCTAAAAGCCTGCGTTTAAAACGCTCTTGTTCGGCGGGGTCTGATGGTATGACGAATTTGTCGTCATCGAGGCTTGCCTCGTCTTCGGAGGGAGGTGTATAGTTATCATCCTCGACCTCTCGGTCTGTCGCTCTCTCATGAGGGCTGGCTTCTCCATCTTCCTATGCCGAATCTTGCTGAGGTGGGTGTTCTTCGGCGTTATCCGGGTAGTATTATCTCCCGTTCCGGAATCACCGTTTTTGCTTTGGCGGGATTTAGAGCGGCGCCGTTGACGCTGGCGCTTTGGCTATTTCTTGGGGGTGTCATCCCCCATTGTTCCATCGCCATCTCCATCTTTTGGAGTATCCACCATATATATGTCATATGACGAGGTGTCCTTCCAGCGCCCTACAGGTGCTGGTTCCTGTTCGTCTCCTACATCGTCGTCCATGTCGTCGATATCTTCGGAGCTGAAGTCAAGCATGTCGGTTAGATCGTCGATAGTGGCTACAAAGTGGGTGGTGGGTGGGCTTTGAATTTCCTTATCATCCGTATCCCACCCTCGCTGACCGTAGTCCGGCGGGCTCTCCTGATAAAGAGAGAGACTTAAGAGAGTTCAGGATGTCGCCAAAAGGCGAATGCTGAAAGATGTCTGCGGCGGTGAACTCCATTATCGGCGCCCAATCGGATTTGATTGGCAGGGGCGCGGGGGGGTTGGAGTCCGGGGAGGAGTCCGGATCCTCGGAGTCACGGGCCATGCGGAGTGCGGGGCTGGAGTTCGGCTCGATCGCCTCTGAGATCGCAGCCCCTGAGGCAGCGTCTAACCGCTGATCCTCGATCGGCGCAGTATGCTCCGAATGAATGGTCGAAACCGATGCGTATGCGGCCTCCAAGGCGCTGTTCGGCGGCAGAGCTATATCATGCCCATCGAGACAGTGCAACGCGCTTGGCTGTGGCTCGAATCCGTTGAAGATCAAGTCCCTGTGGATGTCAGCCGTGTACTTTAGGCTTCCAAACCTGACCTGATGGCCAGGGGCGTAGCTTTCGATCTGCTCCAGGTGGCCGAGTGAATTGGCCCGCAGAGCGAAGCCGCCGAAGACGAAGATCTGTCCGGGGAGAAAAGTTTCACCCTGGACCGTATCGTCGTTGATGATCAAAGGAGCCATCGGGCCTAAAGGCGACAACACAGAGGAACTCTCAATGAAAGCACCAATGTCGGTGTCAAAACCGGCGGATCTCGGGTAGGGGGTCCCGAACTGTGCGTCAAGGCCGGATGGTAACAGGAGACAAGGGATAAGATGTTTTTTACCCAGGTTCGGGCCCTCTCGATGGAGGTAATACCCTACTCCTGCTTGATTAATATTGATGATATGGGTAGTACAAGAGTAGATCTACCACGAAATCAAGGAGGCTAAACCCTAGAAGCTAGCCTATGGTATGATTGTTGTGTATGGAGGTGATTGCCTACGGACTACAACCCTCCGGTTTATATAGACACTGGATAGGGTTAGGGTTACATAAAGTCGGTTACAATGGTAGGAATTCTTGAATATCCGCATTGCCAAGCTTGCCTTCCACGCCAAGGAAAGTCCCATCCGGACACGGGACGAAGTCTTCAATCTTGTATCTTCATAGTCCAGGAGTCCGGCTGAAGGTATAGTCCAGCTACCCGAACACCCCCTAATCCAGGACTCCCTCAACCGACATGACACCATGATCTCCATCATCGTGTCTTCATGAAGTTGTCTCGTCAACTATTACTTCTACTACTATGGCTAATGGTTAGCGATAAAGTAAAGTAATTACATGACGTTTATGGTGACAGCAGGTCATAAATAAATTAAGACAACTCCTATGGCTCCTGCCGGTTGTCATACTCATCGACATGCAAGTCGTGATTCCTATTACAAGAACATGATCAATCTCATACATCACATATATCATTCATCACATCCTTTTGGCCATATCACATCACATGGCACATGCTGCAAAAACAAGTTAGACGTCCTCTAATTGTTGTTGCAAGTTTTTACGTGGCTGCTATAGGTTTCTAGCAAGAACGTTTCTTACCTACGCCAAAACCACAACGTGATATGCCAATTTCTATTTACCCTTCATAAGGACCCTTTTCATCGAATCCGATCCAACTAAAGTGGGAGAGACAGACACCCGCTAGCCACCTTATGCAACTAGTGCATGTCAGTCGGTGGAACCAGTCTCACATAAGCGTACGTGTAAGGTCGGTCCAGGCCGCTTCATCCCACGATGCCACCGAATCAAGATAAGACTAGTAACGGCAAGTAAATTGACAAAAATCAACGCCCATAACAACTTGTGTTCTACTCGTGCATAGAAACTACGCATAGACCTAGCTCTGATACCACTATTGGGGAACGTAGCAGAATTTTAAAATTTTCTACGCATCACCAAGATCAATCTATGGAGTCATCTAGCAACGAGGGAGAGGGGAGTGCATCTACATACCCTTGTAGATCGCGAGCGGAAGCGTTCAAGAGAACGGGGTTGATGGAGTCGTACTCGTCGTGATCCAAATCATCGATGACCGAGCGCCGAACGGACGGCACCTCCGGGTTCAACACACGTACGGTTGGGAGAGACGTCTCCTCCTTCTTGATCCATCAAGGGGAGAGGAGAGGTTGATGGAGATCCAGCAGCACGACGGCATGGTGGTGGAAGCAGCGGGATCTCGGCAGGGCTTCGCCAAGCACCAACGAGAGGGAGAGGTGTCACGGAGGGAGAGGGAGGCGCCAGGGACCTGGGTGCAGCTGCCCTCCCTCCCCTCCACTATATATAGGGGCCAGGGGGCGCCGGCCCGTCTAGATCCCATCTAGATGGGGGTGGCTTGGCCCCCAAGCCAGGTGGAGGCGCCCCCCACCCCTAGGGTTTCCAACCCTAGGCGCAGGAGGAGGCCCATGGGGGGTGCACCAGCCCACCAGGGGCTGGTTCCCTTCCTACTTCAGCCCATGGGGCCCTCCGGGATAGGTGGCCCCACCCGGTGGACCCCCGGGACCCTTCCGGTGGTCCCGGTACAATACCGGTGACCCCCGAAACTTTCCCGGTGGCCGAAACTGGTCTTCCTATATATAAATCTTTACCTCCAGACTATTCCGGAACTCCTCGTGACGTCCAAGATCTCATCTGGGACTCTGAACAACTTTCGGGTTACCACATACTAATATCTCTGCAACCCTAGCGTCACAGAACCTTAAGTGTGTAGACCCTACGGCTTCGGGAACCATGCAGACATGACCGAGACAACTCTCCGGCCAATAGCCAACAGCGGGATCTGGATACCCATGTTGGCTCCCACATATTCCACGATGATCTCATCGGATGAACCACGATGTCGAGGATTCAATCAATCCCGTATTCAATTCCCTTTGTCAATCGGTACGTTACTTGCCCGAGATTCGATCGTCGGTGTCTCAATACCTCGTTCAACCTCGTTACCGGCAAGTCACTTTACTTGTTTCGTAACACATCATCCAATGACCAACCCTTAGTCACATTGAGCTCATTACGATGATGTCTTACCGAGTGGGCCCAGAGATACCTCTCCGTCATACAGAGTGACAAATCCAAGTATCGATTCGTGCCAACCCAACAGACTCTTTCGGAGATACCCGTAATGCACCTTTATAATCACCCAGTTACGTTGTGACATTTGGCACACCCAAAGTTTTCCTACAGTATCTGGGAGTTGCACAATCTCATGGTCTAAGGAAAAGATACTTGACATTGGAAAAGCTCTAGCAGACGAACTACACGATCTTGTGCTATGCTTAAGATTGGGTCTTGTCCATCACATCATTCTTCTAATGATGTGATCCCGTTATCAATGACATCTAATGTCCATAGTCAGGAAACCATGACTATCTGTTGATCAACGAGCTAGTTAACTAGAGGCTCACTAGGGACATGTTGTGGTCTATATATTCACACATGTATTACGATTTTCGGATAACACAATTATAGCATGAACAATAGACAATTATCATGAACAAGGAAATATAATAATAACCATTTTATTATTGCCTCTAGGGCATATTTTCAACACATACACACGTACATGATTCAGCATAGGGTCCTACTAAAGATTTGTTTAACTCCAATAGGAAAATTAGGCAGTAATAAATTAGTGGTACTTAAGTACTCCTAATTAATTAAGTGAGACAGAAGAAGTGGAAGGGCTCCTTGGAGGATCGTATCACATGTAAGGTAGTCGTTGCCGGAGCCCTTGAATGGCCTCGACTGAGGCCTCTGGCTTCAGCAAGATCGCCTTGGCACTGTTTATTCTTCTTCTTCCTCTTCATGCTCTGTTTCTCTTTCTCCTCACCAGTTGGTGAAACCAAGTACATGATTGGCCTTCTAATTCAGAATTGGTTTTGTCAGTGAGGGAGTACAAGTGTACTAGTAAAAAACAACATTATTTTCTCATGGCAGTCAGAAAATAGAGATGAACACATGCATTAAATATCATTCTTACCTAAAGGAAGGTTATGGCGCCAATATGGATGATGAGGATTGGAACACAGATCTCCCTTTGTGCAGTTCCACCAAAATGAACTAACTGTTCCATTCTGACATTCCAGTTAAACAGCACAAAAGTCACTTATTTTAAGAAGAGTTTTGTGCAGTGCACCAAAAGGTCACAATAGCAACCAGGTGAATTGGATATCCCTGTTTGCACCAAAAGGCACAGAGGAAAAAGTCAGAGTCTCAAACAATTACAGGCAAAAACGTTTGGCTAAACTTGTCATGGCTTATAACAGTGGGTGCACCGGCAGTCTAGCACCATGTACGTAAACAGGGGCATAAAGTGGTGATTCATAGTTTGTTGCCCCGAGAAACAAACATCCAAGAAACATATCTGGGTTGGTCCCATTTTTGTTCACTCTAGCCACCTACTCCTATGTGTGGATAGCAAATCTAGTCTTGGTCATACCATTGTGTACAGTGTTACCCTATATTTCCCTTTTCGACCAAGAGACCGGTTGGATGACCAGTCTGTACTACTTTCACCCCCTTTCCTTCCTGTTTGTACCAAGTCCAATGTACATACTAAATTCCCCCACCCCCACTTTATTTATTGTTTGAACCAAGTACTCCCTCCATCCGTAATTACTTGTCATCAAAATGGATGTGTCTAGAACTAAAATACATCTAGATACATCCATTTCAATGACAAGTATTTTCAGACGGAGTGAGTACAAGATTCGACTCCATGAAGTAGCTTTACCTCCAACAATAGAAGAAGAAAATATGTGACGTTGGACCATCCGATCGAGAGGGGCTGAGAGGTAGAAAATGATGCACATGCAGCGACGTAGCGAGCTGGGGAAGTAGAGCTAAGGTGGTTTCGAATGAAGATATACCTGAAGGTCGTCGGGATGTGGATAGGTGGGCGGCGGGAGGCCGGATCCGCCCACAGGCAATGACGAAGGGATCGGAGGACCTCCCGCGCCGGCGCTCGGCCAGAGATAACGGTGCGGCCGGCAGTGGGTCTCCTCCCTCGCTGTCGATGATAGCCTAAACGCTGCCCCTCCTGCCCTTCACCGGCGAAGGGGGATACGTCCGGATCTGTAACTAGCGGTGAGGATAGAAAGCCAGTGTTTTTTGAAGGGATAAAGACAATGTTACTACCCCTATCTTGTTTAAATCTGGAGAGGATGAGAGTGTGTGAATAGAGCAACCCTAGCAAGCAAGTGCGGACGCTCCAGCCTATATATACGTAGTGAGCAACCCTAGCAAGCAAGCAACCCATATCTTCGTCAACTCGTACAAGACCGAGAAATTTCATTACTACAACACCCTCTCCCTAGCGGACTGAGCTCCGGTGCCTTAACTGCACCTGCCTTTGGCTGCATGACAGGAGGGCCAACCACCTGTTGGGCCCACCTGTCATGGACGCAAAGGCAGGAGCAGTAAGTTTAAGCTTTCGCTATTCCTCCCGCACGAGGTGGACGGACATGCAGCAGTGGATTCGATACTGTAGAAGTAGGAGTAATCATTATTGTTCGTCTTCTCGAAGAGGCGAAGAGCCAAGCGCAACCCGAACATGGCAGTTGCGAACGCTCGCGTGGTGCGGTTCCTTGGAGTACTAGCCAGGCTCTTGCATGAGACAAAATTGCTATTGTTTAACAATTAAACTCCATTATCCATTGGTTGATACTCATTCTGCATAGGTCCACGCGCTTAGCACCGTTTCCTCCTGGGGTCACCAATGTTTATTTGCTAATTAATAGCATTGCATGCAATGAACTAGCCATTGCAAGTCATTAAAAGCATGCACACCTCTCATCTCTTATTGGTTGATATGTCAAGAAACAAGAAACAAGGTAGAAGTTAATGCACCGCGCCTAAGTGTTTTGGGACTATTTGGTTTTCGTAAGGCTGGTCATAGTGGGGAGTAACTTAGACTAGTGTCATGCATATGACACTATTCTAAATTACTACCTTCATAATGCAAAGTAACATAATAGTAGTATTTTAGATGGCTTCATTTATTAGCTTGTAGACTCATCTTATCTTGAAAAGCACTATGTTACAGTAACATATTATATTACCACCTCTTATTAATTACTTGCCACATAAGCAAAAAATTCTTGGAGTGCGCTATGTTACTAGCTAAGTTACTCCCACTATGGCTAGCCTAAGATGACTTACACACCTAGACGGAGGGAGTCGTATAGCCCTGTAAACCGGAAAGGAGTATTTGCCTTTCTAGAGATTTCAACAAGTGACTAGACTACACCGTGTGCAGTACTCCCTCCCTTCCGGTTTATAGGGCTCAAATCTCAAATCTCATGAACCAAGGCATTTTGCGATTGGAGGAATGTATCTCGTACTTTACAAAACTACCCTAATTAAACTCATGCATTAATTACGTAGTTCTCTCGTTTTCCTCTCCGCCTTGGTCGCGGTGCACAATATTGAGCACTCCTATATGACTAGCCGCTCTATCTACATGCGGGACATTTCAAAGCATCCGGGCCCGCGTGCCATCCACCAAATCACAGCGAGGTGCTACAGTCGAGACTCACCTGTAACCCCGGTGTGGCCGTCATGACCCGTCATATCACAAAACCCACACCTTTACCAGCAGTGGTAAGGTGGCCTCCAAGTTGGACTGGACGAAGCAACCATCATTTCACTGGAACGCTCGTTCAAGCCCTTTCTTCCCTTTCTTGAAGAAAACCTCACTCCAGGCTACTCACTTCTGCCATTTTTCTTCTATACCGACGAAGGAAAGGTGGGCGAATCAGTTATGCTGCTATATTTTCATTCCAAGAATCTTCTTTTTGCGAAGCACCGACCGATTCTCACATCCTATTCTTTTCCCGTTTTCATTGCGATTGTGGTTTCCTTTCGATTGCTTTTTGTTTGTCAGTTCATTGATGGATCCTGGAGCACTAGGCAAAGAGTTGCCGGCGGACAACCCACTGGAGACAGCGATCTCCAGGAAGCGAGCACCGACCAACGAGTTGACCATGTTGGCGGGCCAACCCATGGAGACGAAGAACTCCAAGAAACAAGCATTGGCCAAAGAGTTGAGGACGTTGGCGGATGAACTCCTCAAAGGAAGTTGGAAGAACGGCAAGGGCCCCACCGTGCCTACCCCAGGAACTCTGATTGCCACCTATGTGAGGCTCAAGACCGAGTTTGAGGAGATAGTCGCCGTTGAGAAGCAGTATTCCCCTGGCAAGGTGATGGCCCCCATCGAGGACGAGGAGATGGCCCCCGGAGGGATGAGATCCCCCGGTGAGCTGCACAAGGTAAAAAATAATGGCTTATTACCATAGTTGTGGTTTTTGATTATTTGCAATGTGCTTGCTAATATGTTAGGGTTGTGCAGGTGCCGGTGGACGTCCTTGATGATTCCGATGTCGTGGCCCGTCCTGTTGGCATCGCCCTGGAGATCGATTCTGATGCCGCTGTCCATCCTATGGACATCGCCCCAGAGATCGATTCTGATGTTGCGGTCAGTCCGGCGGACATCGCCCCAAAAATCGATTCTCATGCCGTTGTCTGTGCTGTGGTCATTGCCCGAGAGATCGATGACAAGAAATAGTTGGTCGGGCTAATCCTTCAGGGTAGTTTGCATTGCCCTGTGTTTAATTACCAGAACGATGCGTGTTATCAAACCATCTTAGGGCTAGTGCACTGTCTTGTGTGGGCGGATCTTGCTACTTTTGTTTGATAGTGAATCATGCGATGAATCATGTGAACCCTCTCCGAGTTATGGAAACAGATGTATCCTCACCAGCTTTTGATGTAATATATGGCATGATTAGATGTAAGTTTGAACTGTTTATCATATCAGCAGGGCTTGTTTGATGATTCTTGGTGTTAGTAGGCTAGCTACTGTGCGAGCTATAGTACTTGCAAAACACTCACCGAAGAGAAACGTTGGGGCTGATGAGCTCGTGGTACGCTTATACTTATCCCTCGTCGATCGACCAATAGCCCTAGCTCCTAAAATTGTAGGCTTAGCGATCGATGACCTAGGCGGGCTAGTTTGGCCTAGTGGGTTTCAGTGATATGACGTGCAACACAAAATCATAGCAGTGCAGAGACGTACTCCCTCCGTTCCAAAATAGATGACCTAGGCGGGCTAGTTTGCCCTAGTGGGTTTCAGTGATATGACGTGGTACAGTGCCGTCCAGTCTTCGCGTGTGGTAGCAGTATTGCGGGTACAGTAAGTTTTCTTGAAGAAGCGGAATTCAACGAAGTCATGATGGTTCCTTCGTCCGAACAACTTACAGTGGGAAAGGTTGGGCCTGCGATACGACCGGGGTAGACCAGGATAATTTTGTGCATGGCAGGTGGACCAGGATGGTCGACGTCCCACATGTCGGCGAATGAAAGTATTCTTTCCGATATAGAGGACGAGCAACGAGTATTCATTGTTTATTTTTGATGAAAGCTATTGTCTCCACTGTTACGACGGAGGAGTGTGAAACACGGCAGCCCAGTGAACTTGGCATGTGCACCACTCCCTCCTTCCTCATGTAATGCCCAGGTTACAGCTTTTTCTCACTTTCTCTCTATCTATTTCCTCTCAAATGTTTTTTACCTTTCTTTTTTTAAGACACAATTGTTTTTATGCCTTTTTTAGAATTATTTTTTATACCTAGGAGCACGTGTAGAGACGGGCTCTTGCAGAGCCCACTCCTTGACTTTGTCAATGCCTCTCTCTCCTCCACATAAGGAGTACTACTTGCTATGCATGCATGCGGCGGGCAGCTGGCGTCTTGAGGGGCCAGGGCGGTGAGAGCGGGCTCCGGAAGCGGTCCGGACTCTAGCATAATTTTGGTTTTTACAGTATTTCTTTCTCCATTGACAGGTAGGCCCGCGTAGATAGATAAAGAACACGAGCTGATGAGGCGCATGCGGACTGTTTGACTGGTCAACCAGACAAATACGGAGCTATACGCTGAGCCAGTGACCGTATAATCACCATATCTCGTATACAATGATCAAAGTGAGCTATCAAGACAAGTTCGATGACCGCCAATGCATTTTACTCGGTAATAAATGACCAGGATTGAAGGGGAATCCAAATTTGCTTCGTCTTCTGTCCTTGAGCTCTTGACAAACCAATGCACTATACGGTTGTCCGGCCACTCCACCCCAGAGCTCTCACCAAGCGTCGTTCATGCCACCGCGCCGCACACTAACCGGTAAGGCAGCGATGGCATCCCGCCGCGCCGAGTTCCTCGCCGCCCACGACCGCACACAAAATGGTAGGGAAGCGATGGCATCCCGCCGTGCCGAGTTCATCGCCGCTCGCGACCTCACAACTATGTGGGAGGAATTTGAAGATGCCAAGGTCGAATGGGCGGTAGAGCAAGAGGCGGCCAAAGCCGCACAGAGGGAGCGGAAAAGTCAGAAAGCACTCAAGAAAAGAGAGGCCCGCCGCCGCAAGAAAGAAAAGGACGCACGCGCTGCTGCGGAGAGGTCGGCGGAGATCCAAGCACGGTGGGGTGTCGCCGACAAAGCCGGGAAGGAGAACGACAGCGTCTGGCCAGCATGTGAGAAGTAGTAGTACTAGTAGTTAGTGTGTGTGTGTGTGTCTGAGTACGAGCATGTACCAGTACTACTAGTTACTACTGTAGTTTTTAGAGCAAATTACCAGTACATTAGCCTAGACTAAATGGAAAAATTCCTATCCTAAGCATCAAATGGCATCTCTTTCTCTATAGGAATTGAGATGCATGTCATCTCACTTCCTATGATTTTCATATTCCTATCCTATGAACGAAAGGAGGCCTCTGTTGGAGTAACTACTGTAGCTAGCAGTACTGCTGGTACAGTAGTTTTCTTCAAGAAGCGGAATTCAACGAAGTCATGATGGTTCCTTCGTCCAAGCAACTTCAAAGTGGGAAGTGGGCCTGTGATTTGACGGCTCATTAGTCATTGTTACTGCGGCGCGACAACCTGGGTGACTCCCTTGGAGTTCTGCGTGCATGGCAAGTGGACCAGGATGGTCGACGTCCCACATGTTGGCGAACGGAAGTATTCTTTCCGATATCGAGGAGCAAGGAAACCGCGTGGTATAGTATCACTGCTGATTGGTTCGCAAAAAAATAGTATCACTGCCGATTTATAATTATTTTTTATTTCTGATGAATGCTAGCGTTTCAACTCTTACGACGAAGGGTGCCAAACACGGCACGTGCTGGATGTCCCACACGTCAGCGAAAGGAGTGGGACATGAACAGCGTGGTAGAGCCCAGCGTAAAAAAACAGCGTGGTAGAGCGTCTCCACTTCTTCCACTTCTGGGTCGGAGACCACACGTAGTAGTACTTAGTGGTATGAACGATACAAAGTGCGACCTGGAGACAAAGACACGTCTAGTTGGAAGGTCTCGGGGCATACACGTAAACAAATATAAAAGTTAATATGTGCCTCCAACTAATATAGTAGTAGTAGAGTACTTAGGCACGTACTCCATAACATCACCGTGCATTGCACGTACAACATTTAGTGGTAGTACGTAGTAAGAGACAAATGCCGCCCAAGAGTTCCCTTCTCGACCTACTTTTGGGTGTTTGGTAGAGTGTATGGAGGGTGCATGAGTCCACACTAGTTTAGCACAAATACACTAGAAGCATGCATGAAGAGGGGTGTTGAGTTGAGCATGCATGAAGAGGGAACAACTATGCTGAGACGAGAACGCAACCAAACACACCCTATATGCCACGCATGTTCATACCATTTGTGCCTTTCTACTTCACTTACTGCGCTACATTACTCAGGTTCGTACGTCCACTCCTGGGTACATGTTCGTCTCGTAGTTCCAGTCCCACGTGTTCTTCATATAGATGGAACGATCCTTGCATAACACGTGCACCTTGATGCTAGATGTCTCGCGTGTTGGCAAAAGGATGAACAAAGCTCACGTAAAAAAATAGAGTGGAAGAACATAGATTCCGGACGACCGAGAAGGAGCAAGGAACCTCGTGGTGGAGCGTCTGCACTCATAATATTTAATATTATTCAGCGATATAAAATTAACCAATCATCTCCACAGTGGACTGGAAGAGTATGAAACACGGCAGCCCAGTGTAGTATCATACTAGTACATGGCTAACCCACGCTATCACCATATTTCTTGGCTTCCGTGCGACACCTATCTCTAGTAATCCAGCAGCCTGTATCGCTTCTCCCTCCTCGTCTCTATCAAAGTGCGGCGGGCTGGCATTTCTGCCGTCTATTGAGGTCGGTTAACTATCACATGTTAGCGACATGCCAAGAGCATTCTAAAAAATTCCTTTCACGTTCCGTTTTCAAAAAGAAAAAAAATCCTTTCACGTACGAATTTGCTTGTATGCTTTGAGCAACTTGCATGTCCTATACTGCTCCTGTTTGATACTCTAACTTAGCTAGAGGTTAGACTAACTCATGACTAACCCTGAACTAACTGTAGCCAAAGAGGTGTTTGGGTGACAGGGTTAGATTGACAACAAATGCACTTCATGGAGAGAGAAAAGTGATTTTTCAGTGGTCCCAATGAGAACTATCTCCAGTTAGCACCTCTTGGGTGGGATAGTTTTTTTTGGTGGGTTCGGTGCAACTTACTCCAATTTAAACCCTCATGCTCGGATAGTTTAGGGCTATTTGAGCCCCAACTAGCTCAAACTAACTCTAACCCATGGATCCAAACAGGGCCTATGGCCAGTCTCGACGCGGAGCAGTCGTGTGCTCCGGGAAGCGGCACTCTCTCGGTCGTCGCGCCACTTCAAAGCCGGCACTAGTGAGAGGTCGCCTCCGCTCTGGCCGGGCATTAATGCGGCACTAATGCTCCAGGGGGACGCTGACCGCTTCACGCGGGAAGCGCGCGCTGGCAAGGGAGTGTAGTTTTTGAACCGTTTCAGGTGTAGTACTGGTAGTTTGCAAAACTACTCAATTATTGCACTCAGTTTCCTAAGAAATTGTGGTAAAAAACGTTACTCCACAGCCCGCTTCCCTTCTCCTTCCTCTTCCACCGCCCGCGCACGTCCGCGGGAAGCAACCGGTCAACCCTTATATAGGAGTGCTAGCACAAAAAGATGCATGCATGACCACTAAAATTTCCATATTAAGGCACCGCTCCAACGGGAGTATGGCGTATGTTGTTACCTTCGGCCGGCCCATGGCTACCGGGCGACGGCGACCAGAGAAGAGGTGGCGGGAGGGGAATGAATGCAGCTACTGTTTGGGTTCGCCTTCCGGCTTAAATAAATGCGCAGCATCACGTGTACCCGCGGGTGCACAAATTGTAACATATGTGTCTGCTTAAGTGGGCGTCACGTAACTGGTGTGTGTGTGAGAGAGATTCTGAGAGACAAAGTGCGTGTGTGCGACTCTACTCTTCGGACATGTACTCAACCTTTTGCATCAGGATATAAGTATAATGGTATTTACTTTAGCTAGTGATTTACGTGGCCATGTTAACATGGTTGTGTTCCTGCTCATGATTTGTGTTATATAATTACAAGCAAGATTCTCGTGCATTGCACGGAACATCAATATGCATTTTTTTTACAGAACACCTGTTGTGATTTACTCATGCAGCAGTAATCCCATGTGTAAAAACTAGTGATATCTCAAGAATTTTATCAGAAAACTGGTATCTCGAGAATGTCATCGAAAAAATGAAACATGAGAGATAAGGAGAGGATGAGTGGAGCGTGGTGGTGACTGGTGGTCGGAATGGGTGGAGGCATGGGGATGGACGGCGCCGGCAGGCGGCAGTGGCCACCATGCATGCTAGATTGTTCCAGAGACTTATTCCTTTTTTAATTGCTGAGCAATGAGGTTGCGAGAGATAATGATGTGGAGAGAGGTGCCGGTATCTTTTGTAAAATTATCATAGTTTGCTTTCTATCCTCAGATATAGATCATATGGTCTGTATTACAAGATGGCAGGCACACCATCACCACCAACTCGTTTTTTTATAAGGGTACAGATGATAAGTTTGCTGACTACTAAAGTAAAGTGGAATTTGTCCATGTTATGCAAGTAAATAAAGGTGATTGTTTATCATACGGGTAAGGTTGGATGAAGGGTGGTAGGAACAAATGCTCCGCCTAGAGCATGTGTGTGTGAGATGGAGTCTTAGTGTGTGTGTGAGAGAGAGAGGAGAGGAGAGAGATGGAGTCTTAGTTTGTGTGTGTGAGAGAGAGGGAGAGAGATGGAGTCTTAGTGTGTGTGTGGGGGGCGGGCGTGCGTGCTTGCGTGTGTGTGTGTGTTTGTGTGTGTGTGTGTGAGAGAGAGAGAGAGATGGAGTCTTAGTGTGTGTGTGTGTGTTGGGGGGTGCGTGCGTGTGTGTGTGTGTCGCGGGGTCCTCTGTGGCGGATGTAATTTAAGTGTGCATGGCTTTCATCATAGAGAGGTGATGTGTATGGCAGAGGCCACCAACGATGGGGTGCGAGAGAGAAAATGCCCGTAGAGAGGGGAGAGAAGGTGTGTGTGCGTGAGAGGAGTCGACTTCGAGAGAACGTGTTTGTTCGAGAGACACCGAGGAAGACTACTATATATCGATGGTGCATGTAGGCGGGAATTAAACTAAGGGATGGTCTTATTGGTTTCGGGGATATAGGGGAAGAGTGAGAGGCGGGGGGGTTAGCTAGAAGGAGATTGTTAAGTGTGAGTGTGTGTTTTACCCATCCAGGCGGAAGTTATGTGCACAAAAGAGGAGAACGATTCGATGTGGCGTTAGGATTGAGGGTAATTAACTACGTATGGAGACATAGAGACCTTGAACGTGCATGTGTGAGAGGTATACATGTATACGTGGGATGTGTGTGTGTGCGCGCGCGCATGATCGAGATAAAAGAAAGAAGACATAAGTCATAAGATCAACGACATGGGAGAGACGGATCGGTATGACAATATGCATGCATGTGAGAATTCATGGAAGAAGTCCCGACAATTGAGCATGTGTTTTTGTCTTTAAGAGATAGTGGCGTGGGCTGGAGCATGCATCTATGGCGAGCAGAGGGAGTGAGGCGCAACGATTGTGCAAAAGAGACCAACCTATAAATGCATATGTATGGAGAGACATATATAGTGTGGGTGATAGGAAGCAAGACTCCGTGCGAGAAAGAAATGTTGACGGAGAAACTACAGATAGATACAGAGATGGAGATGCTAGCTAGAGGGACATCCGCTAGTTTGGGTGTTGGAGATGACCGGGTGGTTCAAAGGGTGAAGTTATATATGTGTGTGAGAGGGCACTTGACTGCATGTAGAGAGAAACATATGTAGTGTGCGTGATAGGAATCAAGAGTGAGGGCGAGAAAGAAGGTTGATGGAGAAACAGATAAATAGAAAGATAAAGATGCTAGCTAGTGTGCGTTAGAGATAGGAGTCGAGTGGATCAGAAGGCTGGGTTATGTGTGTGGGTGTGAGAGAGATAGAGAGAGGGTGCGTGTGAGTCACATACAAACAGATATCAGAGAGAAATGAGATCCAGAGAGACGGAGTTTTGTGTCTGCGAGAGAGAAAGATATTTCACAACGAGAGTGATAGCTAGAGAGACATACGAGGGAACGCAAGATATCTCTAGGGAGAGAGGGTGTGTGTGAGCGACATACAAGAGAACAATGGAGAAATATGAGACCCTGGGAGACAGAGTTTGTGTTTGTGTGTGAGAAAGAGATATTGATGAGGAAGAGTCGTAGGTTCTCATATCTAAGGAGCGAAAGACATCTCTGTATGAGGGGTGTGCGAGTGGCACACATGGGAATAGTAGAGAGAAATGAGACCCCGGGAGACAAAGTTTTGTGTTTGTGTGAGAGAAAGAGATTCCACATGGAGAATCATAGTTAGAGACACATAGCAGGGAGCGAGATATACTTAGAGAGAGATAGAGTGATGAAGGTCGAGGGAGAGAGTACCGTCAGTGTGTTACGAAGATAAAAGATCATTGTCGACATACAGGTAGCACGAGAGATACCTGAGAGACGATGAACGCGTATAGGTCCAGAGAGATAGTCCTATATAAGCATGAGTGATAGCTATATGAGACGAATATCTGGATTAAAGGGGATTCAAATATTTAAACTGGAGATCACGACATCGATAATATCATAACGCAAATTGGTGTATCAAACATGCATATTCATTTGAATTTGGGCACACGTGTAATGTTATATAGTTTATCAATATTGGTGATCCATAGATTCTTCAATTACAAACAATGCATGGTTTATATGCAATTAATGTCTAAACGGGATTACACTATATGTTGCGTGTGTGAAACACATTATACATGTTTGAGAAGTAAAAAACCCGCATGAAACACACATTAATTGGAGACAGTTAGCGAGGAATGCATACATTGGATTTCAACATAAAGTGGTTTCAAATATTTGAAAATCCAAATTGATGGATACAACCTTATGAATCTGAGATCATGCCATTTGTAAACCATATTTATGTATAAATGGTGTTGTGCTTTTGAAAGTATATATATAAAAAAATGATGTATATAGAATGTAATTCCAATTGAAAATGGATCCCGCCCGAAAAAAATAGAATACAAACGGGATTCGAATTGAGTTGGCACGGTAAACGTGCACTCTGCAAAATTTGAACGAAGCGGGGAAAGTCGCAGTAACCGCCCGGAACCAAAATCTGCGAGATGGAAATCACTGCTGCCTATCCCTGCCACGCAAAGCCTATATGCTGGATTTCTATAGGTTTCGATAGGGGTAGGTTTGTAATTTCACCCAAACGTGACGTAACCGCCTCTCACCCGGATTCATACACGGTGGGCGCCAAAACACAGTGTGTCCTCGGCCGAAATCGACTCCCTCCCCGATTCATATTCATACACGGTGGGCGCCAAAAACAAACTCTCGTCGGCAAATATTCGGTGTATGCGAGATTACCGTCCTATCCCCGACCGACTAGTGTTGTTGTGATGTAGTAGAAATTTGAAACGGGGGCTAAGTTTGTAAATTTCCTCGCATTTGAGACAAGCGCGCCCTGAATACATGGTTCCCCCCTTCCTCTCTACCTCCCTTTTCCCCATTCGTACTCCGTGGGCGCCAAAACACCCTCTCCACCCCACCCTCCTCCGTCCGCCGCCGTCCGCCACCCCATCCACCGCCGTCCTCCTCCACCATGCCGGAGCTGATACCCCGACGCCGCCGTCCATTACAAGAGATCGACCTCTCTCATCCACGGCTTCGGACCGGGATCCTTGCATCCCGTCCTCTCGCTTCATCCCCGCCGTCGTCCACCTTGCCGGCGCCGCTCCTACGACCATCTCGTCCACCGCGCCCCGCCGCCACCGTCTACCCTCCTAGATCTGCTTCCACGCCGCCGACAGCCATCGCTACCGCAGCACCGTCAAATTCTCAGCAGATGCGTACACGGCGCCGCACCAGAGGCGATACTCTTTCGTATCTGCTCAACTTATTTATCGCAGCAAGAAAATAGATCGCCACTGCTTTACTCTGATTTCTTGTCTTGGTTGCGAAGTTGCCTTTGTCCAGTTTGCACCTTCAGATCCGCCATGGCACGCTCAACACCATACTCGCAATGCTTATGGTTTTCCCCTTTTATATTCCACACTAGTTAAATCACAGTAGACTAAATTTCAAAATTGGGTCAGTCGATTTTTCAGAGCTCGCCGGAGTTCGCCGGTGCGATCGAAGGGGCTCGGGTGGTTGTGGGGCCTCGCCGAACGAAGAAAACTCGACGCGGGTGGGGGTTGGGGTGGGGGTGGGGGTGGGGTGGCGGAGGAACACGGGCGGTGGGGGCCGGTGGTCCGGCCGGCGGCCCGTGCGGTGTTCTGTATGGGAAGAATCAGAGACGAGGAAGAAGAAGGGTTAGGAGACATAGGACCTTCATCCAACCGCCTGAAATGGCCGAGAGACAGCTAGGAGTTGCATTCTTAATGCGCTCTGGTTCATCATGTGTGAGCACTGCGCAACCAACATTTTATTATCCAAAATCTGCTTGCTCTTCTTTACCATGTTCCTCTTTCGTTCTTCTTTAATATGTACTCTCTCTGTTCCTAAATACAAGTCTTTGTATAGATTCCACCATGGACTACATATGGAGCAAAATGAGTGAATCTACACTCTAAAATGTACCTGGATACATCTGTATGTGATCCATAGTGGAAATCTCTACCAAGACTTATATTTTGGAACGGAGGGAGTATGATAGTAATACAGTATGTTCCTTGTACTGAAGATGAGCAGGGACATTTGCAGTGTAGAGGTCTATACGGTCGGTTGTGATGGACACTTTGAGCCTCTTTGATTCGTAGGATCTTGTAAACATAGGAATAGGATTTGTAGTGGCCTGCCCACTTGAATCCTATAAGAATAGCAAGGAAATGCGGGGAGCTGTGTCGCCTTTGAGAGTTACATTGATATTAACAGTACCGCACCTTCACTTGAAGAGAGCTGGTATCCGAAGCCTTTCTAGCCGTACCGGCAATACTAGCACATATATTCCAGCAAGTTCCACTTTGCTGATTTTACTCTGATGCTTAAGGTTTTCCCGTTATATCTACACTATGATCTGTGTAGCTGCTTTGTGTCGCACTAGCAGCAGTCCACTCTTGAAGCTAAACACTGCAATGACTTACAAAATTGGCACCAAGGCATTGAGTGCCATTCTGGATGCAATGAAACTCATACGCTCCCCACCTGTTGATTCTTGTTCAGAATATCATCCTAATGACTATTCTAACCTCGAGGAGTCAAAGGCAGATGGCCTGTCCTGTTCACCCATCAAGGTGCCTGTTCTAATTTGGCAATGTTTTATTGATTGCGGGTATCTTGCATATGTTGTCTTGCATTTCTTCTACTTTGTTGCACCGCCATCTGCTTAGTTTACTCATCATATATGTCGAGATGCCATGCCCATCCATTATCAATACATATTCCATCTGTCATCATACCATGTTTTTCCACTCAAATGTTGTTCTTGTGCATCAGACATCAAAAAGGAAGAGGGTGATTGCCGAACCTGAAGGAGCACCAGCAAAGTCCTTGAAAAACGTGGTGGTGCCGGAGAAATCAGACAGCACCCCACTTATATTGGTTGTACAACCAGTGACACAAAACGTAGGACCGACTCCAGCAGACTGTACCCATACTTCACTGGCCACACCACTAGCCCCACCACACAGGACCTGCACTCCAGCAAAAGGTATACCGATTTCATTTGCCATAGCACCAGCTGTACCACAGAAAAATCCCACTCCAGCAAAAAGTACAGCAAGTCCACCGGCCGAAGACCTATCCCAACTGCAGAGACGGCCAATTCCTGCAGATTGGAACCCCATTCCATTTATTCCCAGTTTAAAAGACAATGCTTTCAATGTTGTTAGGGACTACGTGCATATATTCCCATCATGGGAAGATTATTGTGAAGACAAACACCATTTTCACATCTTCCTGTCCAACTTACGTGTAAGTGCTATTATTCATGGCTATTATTTTCCTGTTTTCTGCTGATTGAACACATCAATGATTTACATTACATTGTTGTAACTAGGCGAGGGTCAATCTGGATAGTCATGACGAGCAAAGCTTGCTTGTGCTTTTCAAGGAAGCATTGCAGCAGTATCGGTGTTACCTGAGGAAATCACACTTTGATGGCAAGTCTATAAACGAATTTCCGGTGAAGTCTCCTGTGCTAAATTTAGAAGACATTGAATGGAAAAACCTTGTTATGCACTGGTCTCGTTCCCAGGATGAGGTACTGTCTATGAAATCACATGACAATTTGAACTTCTACTTTTCCGCATGTGCCTTACGGATCTTTTTTGCAGGAAATCTGCTCGAAGAAGAATTCCGGTTTGACAAGAACGACAGGATATCGCAAATATGCTGCCCGCTGCTTTGCTCTTGTTAGTACCTGTTGTCCTGTATCACTGTACTTGCATACATACCTGGTTCATTATGTGACAGCAGTATGCATGATAGCTTGCTTATCAATTGTTCGCTCCAAATTATCTGATCTGTATGAATGGTTACATTAGTGTAGAATATATCCAATGCCAATGTTTTTTTAGCTCTGCATTGTTCTTGTAAGTACATGTTGTCCTTTATCAGTGTACTTATAATGACAGGTAGTTGTTCATGTACCATCACTCTGCAGCTTATTTTCCTTTGCCCTCCATTTTCTACACATCAGATCTATATTTACTCTTACCATAAGGTTGGTACTGAAGAAGTTTAGCTGTGCATTGCTCTTGGCTGTACCTTTTGCCTGTATCGCTGCACTTACATTTATAGCTACTTGGTTATGTAGCATCACTCTTCATCTTA
The DNA here is from genome assembly GCF_018294505.1 of Triticum aestivum. Lineage (NCBI taxonomy): Eukaryota > Viridiplantae > Streptophyta > Magnoliopsida > Poales > Poaceae > Triticum > Triticum aestivum. Next base: position 282,328,831 of record NC_057812.1, on the reverse strand, counting down.
TCTTAAATATTCTCCATTTTTTCGTATATTATCACATCTATATTTACTCTTAACAAAATGTAGAATAAAGGCAATGCTTTTGAAGAAGATTCTGTGGTAAACTTCTTGAATTGCCCCCCCCCATCAGCATGGACAAGGCCTTTATAGAGCCTGTCTTCACCAATAATGTAAGTTTGTCCATCTCAAGCCTTCAAACTTTGTTGTATATATTTGGTTAGGCATGACTGCAACAGCTGTTTATTTTTGGTGTTTGCATCAAATTGCTTGTTTAAAGTTTATTATATGTAGTTCATAAACAAAAGTTCGTCCTTTCTCAATTTAAGTTTTCAGTTGTACAACCAAGTTCCTTCTTCATACCATGTAAATTAAACTATACAGAGCAAGTGATCTTCTTTTGCACTGCATGTATGCTTCTGTTCTTCATCTGTAATCCAGTGGTGTGGTGAACCTACCCACTACAGCACAATGTCATATTCTGCAATGTCTTAACTATGAAAAATGTCATATCATTCTACTATTATTTAAACCGTCTCTTTATTTGCCAATCTGAAATGGTATAAATTGACAGCACACTAACCATTGATACTTATGAGTTCTTGATCTGTAATCCAGTGGTGTCGTGAAGCTGCCAACTCCTTCACAATGTCATTTCCTGCCATGTCTTGACCTGAACAATACCATATTGTGTTAATGCAAATTTAAACTGTGTCACTTTATTCGTCAGTAAGAAATGTGATGAATTGTCAGCACTGATACTTTTATGTGCAAAACCTGTCATCTGTCTGCTTGTTTATCTTTCAGAGTGAGGAAGATATAAGTGTTGAACAAGCGCAGTCTCATCATCTTGCTCAGCTGCTTGCGCTGCAGCTCCCCAGCAGGGCTAACCTTTCTTGAACTCTATTGAAGTGCTGTCGGTTTTGTATATTATTTTGTCGGCGTGTTTATTTGCACTGGTGGCGATCTTTGATGCCCAGTGTATGTAATCTGCTGTCTGCTTGTGCTTTATTATCATAGTGGCGAACTTTGATGCCCAGTGGATGTAATATGCCGTAATTTCTTTATTGTATAGTATAGGTTTTTTCTTATTCACGATGCTGCAGTTATTTTACTGTATATATATCCTGTCTTCGCAGTAAACCGGCCAAACCGTAAAATTACGGTACATAATCGGGCCGTCATGCAATCACGATGTAGGTTGGGCCTGAAACGTGCCGATCAGCTCACGGGCCGGCAGCAGCCCGAAATGAACCCCGGCCCATGATTGTGCGAATCAAATCACGGGCTTTTAACAGGCCGAAAAATTGTCTCGGTCCTTGTTTGGCCCAATCAGATATCGGCTGCGAGCAGGCCGGATGCAAACCGGGCCGTAGTTAGGCCCAACTATATGACGGGCTTTTAACAGGCTGAAATTAATATAGGGCCGAAATGTTAAACGGGCCCTTAACAGGCCAAAACTAATATCAGGCCGAATTACTAAGTGGGCCTTTAGCAAGTGGGCCCAAAAGCATAGTGTCCAGTTGACGGGCCGAATCTGATATGGGCCATAATTAGGCCCAAAACCTCTTAAAGGGCCAGACCTGATCTGGGCCGTAATTTTGCCTAGAACGTGGTAGGCTTTTAACGGGCCGGATCTCATATGGGCCACTATTAGGCCCGGAGCGTGGCAGGCCATTAATAGACCGTATCAAATATGGGCCGGCATTTGGCCCAAAACATGGCAGCCAGTTAATGGGCCGGCCTACTAGGGTCCTCAAAATCTTGTGGGCCTACAGCAGGGCCGGCCCATTAATGTCGGCAACCTCGTGGGCCTTTAGCTGGGCCGGCCCATTACGATCCGCAAGAATTTTGTGGGCCTTTACCTGGGCCAGCCTATTATGGCACACAAAAATCTTGTGGGCCTTTACCTGGGCCGGCCCATTATGGCCTGCGAAATCTTGTGGGCCTTTAGCTGGGCCAGCCCATTGTGGTCCGCAAAATCTCGTGGGCCTTTAGCTGGGCCGGCCCATTATGGTCCGCAAAATCTTGTAGGCCTTTAGTTGGGCTGGCCCATTTAAACTTGTTGGGCCGTGCCATGTGTCGACGTATCATAGGCGCCTTCTGTCCAGTGAGTGGATGACATCTGTCCCGACGATGAGCCGACATGTGTTTCCTCTAGCCAATGATGATTTTACATGTGGAAAATCCCCATTGGTCGGGGCTGTTAATGGGTTATTGGATCCAAAACCCGACCCGATAGCTTAATGGCGTTCCGTTACGATGGATGCCACGTGTCGGTCACCCTTGACGAAAGCACTTCTGTGACACGCGATTTATCATCATGGAAGTGGACACTTCCGTGATGATAATTTTGGTAATGTCATGGAACACTTCTACGACAGCACAGGTATGACTATCTTGATTTTGTCATAAATTTGTCATGGATGTACATGCATGACAAAAAAAGCGACCTACTGTGACAAACACGTATCATCACAGAAGTGTATTTTTTTGTAGTGTGGTATGCTAATCCTGTTCTGGAAGTCATGTTACTAGACCATGATGAACCTACGAACTATGAAGAAGCGATGGTGAGCCCAGATTCCGCAAAATGGCTTGAAGCCATGAAATCTGAGATGGGATCCATGTATGAGAACAAAGTGTGGACTTTGGTTGACTTGCCCGATGATCGGCAAGCCATTGAGACTAAATGGATCTTCAAGAAGAAGACTGACGCTGACGGTAATGTTACTGTCTATAAAGCTCGACTTGTTGTGAAAGGTTTTCGACAAGTTCAAGGGATTGACTACGATGAGACCTTCTCACCCGTAGCGATGCTTAAGTCTGTCCGAATCATGTTAGCAATTGCCACATTTTATGATTATGAAATTTGGCAAATGGATGTAAAAAATGCATTCCTAAATGGATTTCTGGAAGAAGAGTTGTATATGATGCAACCAGAAGGTTTTGTTGATCCAAAGGGAGCTAACAAAGTATGCAAGCTCCAGCGATCCATTTATGGACTGGTGCAAGCCTCTCAGAGTTGGAATAACCTCTTTGATAGTGTGATCAAAGCATTTGGTTTTATACAGACTTTTGGAGAAGCCTGTGTTTACAAGAAAGTGAGTGGGAGCTCTGTAGCATTTCTGATATTATATGTGGATGACATATTGTTGATTGGAAATGATATAGAATTTCTGGATAGCATAAAGGGTGATACGTCCATTTTGCATCATGCTTTTATATCGATATTTATTGCATTATGGGCTATTATTACACATTATGTCACAATACTTATGCCTGTTCTATCTTATTTTACAAGGTTTACATGAAGAGGGAGAATGCTGGCAGCTAGGATTCTGGGCTGGAAAAGGAGCAAATATTAGAGACCTATTCTGCACAGCTCCAAAAGTCCTGAAACTTCATGGAAGACGTTTTCAGAATATATAAAAAATACTCAGCGAAAGAGATTCACCAGGGGGGCCACACCCTGCCCACAAGGGTGGGGGCGCGCCCCCCTACCTCGTGGGCCCCCTGGTGGCCCTCCGTGGCCATCTTCTGCTATATGAAGTCTTTCGATGGAAAAAATAAGAAGCCATCTTCTCGGACGAAACTCCGCCGCCACGAGGCGGAACCTTGGCGGAACCAATCTAGGGCTCTGGCGGAGCTGTTCTGCCGGGGAAAATTCCCTCCCGGAGGGGGAAACCATCGCCATCATCATCACCAACACTCCTCTCATCAAGAGAGGGCAATCTCCATCAACATCTTCATCAGCACCATCTCCTCTCAAAACCCTAGTTCATCTCTTGTATCCAATTCTTGTCTCCAAGTCCCGGATTGGTGCTAGTAGGTTGCTAGTACTGTTAATTACTCCTTGTAGTTGATGCTAGTTGGTTCAATTGGTGGAAGATCATATGTTCAGATCCTATATGCATATTAATACCCCTCTGATTATGAACATGTTTATGCTTTGTGAGTAGTTACTTTTGTTCCTGAGGACATGGGAGAAGTCTTGCTATTAGTAGTCATGTGAATTTGGTATTCGTTCGATATTTTGATGAGATGTATGTTATCTCTCCTCTAGTGGTGTTATGTGAACGTCGACTACATGACACTTAACCATTATTTGGGCCTAGAGGAAGGCATTGGGAAGTAATAAGTAGATGATGGGTTGCTAGAGTGACAGAAGCTTAAACCCTAGTTTATGCGTTGCTTCGTAAGGGGCTGATTTGGATCCATATGTTTCATGCTATGGTTAGGTTTACCTTAATACTTTTGTTGTAGTTGCGGATGCTTGCAATAGAGGTTAATCATAAGTGGGATGCTTGTCCAAGTAAGGATAGTACCCAAGCACCGGTCCACCCACATACCAAATTATCAAAGTACCGAACGCGAATCATATGAGCGTGATGAAAACTAGCTTGATGATATTCCCATGTGTCCTCGAGAGCGCTTTTCTCTATATAAGAGTTTGTCCAGGCTTGTCCTTTGCTACAAAAAGGATTGGGCCACCTTGCTGCACTTTATTTACTTTTGTTACTTGTTGCTCGTTACAAATTATCCTACCACAAAACTATCTGTTACCACTTGTTTCAGTACTTGTAGAGAATACCTTGCTGGAAACCGCTTATCATTTCCTTCTGCTCCTCATTGGGTTCGACACTCTTACTTATCGAAAGGACTAAGATAGATCCCCTATACTTGTGGGTCATCAAGACTCTTTTCTGGCGCCATTTCCGGGGAATGAAGCGCCTTTGGTAGGTGGAATTTGGTAAGGAAAAATTTATATAGTGTGCTGAAATTTACTGTTACTTGTTACTATGGAAAGTAATCCTCTGAGGGGCTTGTTCGGGGTATCTTCACCCCAACCAGTAGAGCAAAGAGTTGCTCCTCAACCTACTGAACCTACTGAAAATGAAAATGTCTGCTTTGAAATTCCTTCGAGTATGATAGAGAAACTGCTAGCTAATCCTTTTTTAGGAGATGGAACAAAACATCCTGATGAGCATCTAATATATGTGGATGAAGTTTGTGGATTATTTAAGCTTGGAGGTGTACCCGGAGATGTTGTTAAGAAGAAGGTCTTCCCTTTATCTTTGAAGGGAGATGCATCGACATGGTATAGGCTATGTGATGATATGGGGTCTTGGAATTACAAACGATTGAAATTGGAATTTCATCAGAAGTTTTATCCTATGCATCTTGTTCATCACGATCGCAATTATATATATATAATTTTTGGCCTCATGAAGGAGAAAGCATCGCTCAAGCATGGGGGGGCTTAAATCAATGTTATATTCATGCCCCAATCATGATCTCTCAAGAGAAATGATTCTTCAAAAAAATTATGCTCGGCTTTCTGATAGCAATCGCACCATGCTTGATACTTCTTGTGCTGGCTCTTTTATGATGAAGACTATTGAATTCAAATGGGACTTATTGAAAAGAATTAAACGCAACTTTGAAGATTGGGACCTCTACAAAGGTAAGGAGTTAGGTATGACACCTAGTTTTGATTGTGTTAAATCTTTTATGGATACCGATGTTTTCTGTAAATTTAGCACTAAATATGGACTTGACTCTGAGATAGTAGCTTCTTTCTGTGAATCTTTTGCTACTTATGTTGATCTCCCCAAGGAGAAGTGGTTTAAATATCATCCTCCCATAGAAGTAAAAGTAGTTGCACCTATTAAAGTTGAAGAAAAGATTGTCACTTATAATGATCCTATTATTCCTACTTCAGAAACCACCTTTTCCTGTTAGGATAAAGGGTCATGCTAAAGCTTCAACTGTGGTTCGTAAAAGCAATATTAAAACTTATACACCTCTTGAGCAAATTAAAGTTGAACCTGATATTGCTATTGTTAAAGACCTCTTGTCTGATAATATTGATGGGCATGTTATTCATTTCCTTGATGAGACTGTTAGAATTGCTAAACCTTGTGCTAAAGATAAAAACAGACCTGTGGTAGGCATGCCTGTTATTTCTGTTAAAATAGGAGATCATTGTTATCATGGCTTATGTGATATGGGTGCTAGTGCTAGCGCAATACCTTATTCCTTATACAAAGAAATTATGCATGATATTGCACCTGCTGAGATAGAAGATATTGATGTCACAATTAAACTTGCCAATAGAGATACTATTTCACCAATGGGAATTGTTAGAGATGTTGAAGTCTTATGTGGGAAAACTAAATATCCTGCTAATTTTCTTGTTCTTGGTTCCCCACAAGATAGCTTTTGTCCCATTATATTTGGTAGACCCTTCCTGAACACTGTTAATGCTACCATAGATTGCAAAAGGGATGTTGTTACTATTGGTTTAGACGATATGACTCATGAATTTAATTTCTCTAAATTTAGTAGACAACACCGTGAAGAAGAATTACCTAGTAAGGATGAAATTATTGGTCTTGCTTCTATTGTCGTACCTCCTAGTGATCCTTTAGAACAATATTTGTTAGACCATGAAAATGATATGTTTATGAATGAAAGAAGGGGAATAGATGAAGTATTCTTTAAACAGGAACCTATTCTGAAACACAATTTGCCTGTTGAAATCTTAGGGGATCCTCCTCCACCCAAGGGTGATCCCGTGTTTGAGCTTAAATTGTTGCCTGATACTCTTAAATATGCTTATCTTGATGAGAAAAAGATATATCCTGTTATTATTAGTGCTAACCTTTTAGAGCATGAGGAAGAGAGATTATTGAAAACTCTGAAGAAGCACCGTGCTGCATTGGGTATACTCTTGGTGATCTTAAGGGCATTAGTCCCACTCTATGTCAACATAAAATTAATTTGGAAGAAGATGTTAAACCAGTTCGTGATCATCAACGACGGCTGAATCCTAAAATGAAAGAAGTGGTAAGAAAGGAAATACTAAAGCTCTTTGAGGCAGGTATAATCTATACTGTTGCTGATAGTTAGTGGGTAAGTCCTGTCCATTGTGTCCCTAAGAAGGGAGGTATTACTGTCGTTCCTAATGATTAAGATGAATTGATTCCTCAAAGAATTATTACAGGTTATAGGATGGTAATTGATTTCCGCAAATTAAATAAGGCAACTAAAAAGGATCATTACCCCTTACCTTTTATCGATCAAATGCTAGAAAGATTATCCGAACATACACATTTTTGCTTTCTAGATGGTTATTCTGGTTTCTCTCAAATACCTGTGTCAGCTAAAGATCAATCAAAGACTACTTTTACTTGCCCTTTTGGTACTTTTGCTTATAGACGTGTGCCTTTTGGTTTATGTAATGCACCTGCTACCTTTCAAAGATGCATGATGGCTATATTCTCTGACTTTTGTGAAAAGATTTGTGAGGTTTTCATGGACGATTTCTCCGTCTATGGATCTTCTTTTGATGATTGCTTGAGAAACCTTGATCGAGTTTTGCAGAGATGTGAAGAAAATAATCTTGTCTTGAATTGGGAAAAGTGCCACTTTATGGTTAATGAAGGTATTGTCTTGGGGCACAAAGTTTCTGAAAGAGGTACTGAGGTTGATAAAGCCAAGGTTGATGCTATTGAGAAGATGCCATGTCCCAAGGACATAAAAGGTATAAGAAGTTTCCTTGGTCATGCCGGATTTTATAGGAGGTTCATTAAGGACTTCTCAAAAATTTCTCGGCCTCTGACTAATTTATTACTAAAAGATATACCATTTTGTCTTTGATGATGATTGTGTAGAAGCATTTGAAATACTTAAGAAAGCATTGATCTCTGCACCTATTGTTCAGCCACCTGATTGGAATTTACCCTTTGAAATTATGTGTGATGCCAGTGATTATGTTGTAGGTGTTGTTCTAGGGCAAAGAGTTGATAAGAAATTAAATGTTATTCAATATGCTAGTAAAACCCTAGACAATGCTCAAAGAAATTATGCTACTACTGAAAAAGAATTCTTAGATGTTGTATTTGCTTGTGATAAGTTCAGACCTTATATTGTTGATTCTAAAGTAACTATTCACACTGATCATGCTGCTATTAAATATCTCATGGAATAGAAAGATGCTAAACCTAGACTTATTAGATGGGTTCTCTTGCTACAAGAATTTGACTTACATATCGTTGATAGAAAGGGAGCTGAGAACCCCGTTGCAGACAACTTGTCTAGGTTAGAAAATGTGCTTGATGACCAACTTCCTATTGATGATAGCTTTCCTGATGAGCAATTAAATGTCATAAATACTTCTCATACTGCTCCATGGTATGCTGATTATGCTAACTACATTGTTGCTAAGTTTATACCACCTAGTTTCACATACCAGCAAAAGAAAAAGTTCTTCTATGATTTGAGGCATTACTTTTGGGATGACCCACATCTTTATAAAGAAGGAGTAGATGGTGTTATTAGACGTTGTGTACCTGAGCATGAACAGGAACAGATCCTACGCAAGTGTCACTCCGAAGCTTATGGAGGACACCATGCTGGAGATAGAACTGCACATAAGGTATTGCAATCTGGTTTTTATTGGCCTACTCTCTTTAAGGATGCCCGTAAGTTTGTCTTATCTTGTGATGAATGTCAAAGAATTGGTAATATTAGTAGACGTCAAGAAATGCCTATGAACTATTCACTCGTTATTGAACCATTTGATGTTTGGGGCTTTGACTATATGGGACCTTTTCCTTCCTCTAATGGATATACACATATTTTAGTTGTTGTTGATTACGTTACTAAGTGGGTAGAAGCTATTCCAACTAGTAGTGCTGAACATAACACTTCTATTAAAATGCTTAAAGAAGTTACTTTTCCAAGATTTGGAGTCCCTAGATATTTAATGACTGATGGTGGTTCACATTTTATTCATGGTGCTTTCCGTAAAATGCTTGCTAAGTATGATGTTAATCATAGAATTGCATCTCCTTATCACCCTCAGTCTAGTGGTCAAGTAGAATTGAGTAATAGAGAGCTCTAATTAATTTTGCAAAAGACTGTTAATAGATCTAGAAAAAATTGGTCCAAGAAACTTGATGATGCATTAGGGGCCTATAGAACTGCATATAAAAATCCTATGGGTATGTCTCCGTATAAAATGGTTTATGGAAAAGCATGTCACTTACCTCTCGAACTAGAACATAAGGCATATTGGGCTATTAAAGAACTCAATTATGATTTTAAACTTGCCGGTGAGAAGAGGTTATTTGATGTTAGCTCACTCGATGAATGGAGAACCCAAGCCTATGAAAATGCCAAGTTGTTTAAAGAAAAAGTTAAAATATGGCATGACAAAAGGATACAAAAGCGTGAGTTTAATGTAGGCGATTATGTATTGCTATACAACTCTCGTTTAAGATTTTTCGCAGGAAAACTTCTCTCTAAATGGGAAGGTCCTTACATTATCGAAGAGGTCTACCGTTTCGGTGCCATAAAAATCAACAACTTTGAAGGCACAAATCCGAAGGTGGTGAACGGTCAAAGAATCAGACATTATATCTCAGGTAATCCCATAAATGTTGAAATCAATATTATTGAAACCATAACCACGGAGGAATACATAAGGGACACTTTCCAGAACGTTTCAGACTCCGAAAAGGAATAGGTATGTGGTACGGTAAGTAAACCGACTCCAAAACAGTTTTAAGGCAATATTTCCCCGTTTTGGAATATTTAGAAAAATAGAAAAATAAGAAGCAGTTCGGGAAGGAGACGAGGGCTCCACGAGGGTGGAGGGTGTGCCCTACCCCCCTGGGTGCGCCCTCCACCCTCGTGGAGCTCTCGTGTCCTTCCCAGACTGCTTCTTATTTTCTATTTTTCTCCCCCTACCTCGTGGGCACCTCGTGTGCTCTCCGGATTCCGTTTTCGTACATGACACGTATTTTGGTCGGTAAAAATTCATTATATAATCTCCCAGGGTTTTGACTCCCGTACCACGCAAATACCTCTTGTCTTTGTTTTGAGCTGTCCTATTGCAGACAGAGCAACATGTCGTCCCAGGATTTGGAACGAGAAAGCTATGTGGTTGATTACCTTGCAGATCCTAAGGTCTATGGGGATGTGGAGCATTGCGGTTGGACTACGGAAGAAGAAGAGGATTATGAACCCAAGGGAAAGGAGGAGACGAGCTCAGATGAAGATGAAGTCCCATTACCTCAACCTGGGGACATGCATGTGGAGTTCAAAAAGTCAAGCCTCCCGGATAGGGTAAACAAACCTAAGATTGAGTTTATCCCTTTTCGCCTCTTGCACGAAAACAAGCAGGAACTATGCAAAAAGATACTGAACCTGGAGCAGGAGATCGAGGACCCAAGGGACCAAAATTCTGTCCTCAAGCGCAAATTAAGGAAGAAGCCTACGCCATCAACAAAACCATCACCGTCTCCACCAACAAAGAAGAATTGAGTATATGGTATGGGCACTCCCCTTGGCAACTGCCAAGCTTGGGGGAGTGCCCTGGTATCGTATCACCATCACTTTTATCTTTACTATTTTTCTTAGTTCGATCCTTTTGGTAATATCTTGATCTAGCAGAATAAAAGTTCTTAGTATGATCTAGTCGTGAGTTTTGCTTTATAATCCTTCTATGTAATCAAGTCTGTGAGCTATATAATAAAGATTAGTGTTGAGTCAAGGGCTTGATTATTTTGCCATGATCCTAAGGGAATAAAAGAAAAGAGAGAGAAATAAAAAGAAACAAAGAGATCATGTGAATCTTATGGAGAGTAATGAGCTCACATAGAAAAAGTATGATGAATAAAAGTTGTTGAGAGTTGACAAGCGTAGTTTTGGTCATCGTTGCAATTAATAGGAAATAATAAAGAAAGAGAGGTCTTCACATATAAATATACTATCTTGGACATCTTTTATGATTGTGAGCACTCATTAAAATATGACATGCTAAGAGTTGACATTGGACAAGGAAGACAACGTAATGGGTTATGTTTTCTTACATCTGAGATAAATTATATTGTCATGGATCATCCAACATGGTTGAGCTTGCCCTTCCCCCTCATGCTAGCCAAATTCATCGCACCAAGTAGAGATACTACGTGTGCTTCCAAATACCCTTAAACCAGTCTTGCCATGAGAGTCCACCATACCTACCTATGGATTGAGTAAGATCCTCCAAGTAAGTTGTCATCGGTGCAAGCAATAAAAATTGCCCTCTAAATATGTATGACTTATTAGTGTGGGAGAAATAAGCTTTATACGATCGTGTGATACGGAAGAAATAAAAGCGACAGACTGCATAATAAAGGTCCATATCACAAGTGGCAATATAAAGTGATGTTCTTTCGCATTAAGATTTTGTGCATCCAACCATAAAAGCACATGAAAACCTCTGCTTCCCTCTGCGAAGGGCTTATCTTTTACTTTTATCTCCTACATTGCATAAGAGGCATGGTGATCTTCACCCTTCCTTTTTACATTTTATCCTTTGGCAAGCACAGTATGTTGGAAAGATCCTGGTATATATGGCTAATTGGTTGTGAGTTTTCATGAACTATTATTGTTGACATTACCCTTGAGGTAAAACGTTGGGAGGCAAAACTATAAGTACCTATCTTTCTCTGTGTTCGATTAAAACTCCATACCCATAAGTATTGCGTGAGTGTCAGCAATTGTGAAAGACTATATGATAGTTGAGTATGTGGACTTGCTGAAAAGCTCTTATACATTGACTCTTTCCTATGTTATGATAAATTGTAATTGCTCCAATGACTGAGATTACAGTTTGTTAGTTTTCAATGAAGTTTACGATTCATACTTGAAATTGTGATTGAATTATTACTCTAGCATAAGAAATCATAGGACAAGAATTATATAAGTTGTTGTTCTAAGAATGATCATGATGCCCTCATGTCCGTATTTTATTTTTATCGACACCTCTATCTCTAAACATGTGGACATATTTTTCGATTTTGGCTTTTCGCTTGAGGACAAGCGAGGTCTAAGCTTGGGGGAGTTGATACGTCCATTTTGCATCATGCTTTTATATCGATATTTATTGCATTATGGGCTATTATTACACATTATGTCACAATACTTATGCATGTTCTCTCTTATTTTACAAGGTTTACATGAAGAGGGAGAATGCCGGCAGCTGGGATTTTGGGCTGGAAAAGGAGCAAATATTAGAGACCTATTCTGCACAGCTCCAAAAGTCCTGAAACTTCACGGAAGACGTTTTCAGAATATATAAAAAATACTCAGCGGAAGAGATTCACCAGGGGGGCACACCCTGCCCACGAGGGTGGGGGCGCGCCCTACCCCCCTGGGCGCGCCCCTACCTCATGGGCCCCCTGGTGGCCCTCCAGTGGCCATCTTCTGCTATATGAAGTCTTTCGATGGAAAAAAATAAGAAGCCATCTTCTCGGACGAAACTCTGCCGCCACGAGGCGGAACCTTGGCGGAACTAATCTAGGGCTCTGGCGGAGCTGTTCTGCCGGGAAAACTTCCCTCCCGGAGGGGGAAATCATCGCCATCGTCATCACCAACGCTCCTCTCGTCGGGAGAGGGCAATCTCCATCAACATTTTCATCAGCACCATCTCCTCTCAAAACCCTAGTTCTTCTCTTGTATCCAATTCTTGTCTCCAAGTCCGGGATTGGTGCTAGTAGGTTGCTAGTAGTGTTAATTACTCCTTGTAGTTGATGCTAATTGGTTTAATTGGTGGAAGATTCTATGTTCAGATCCTATATGCATATTAATACCCCTCTGATTATGAACATGTTTATGCTTTGTGAGTAGTTACATTTGTTCCTGAGGACATGGGAGAAGCCTTGCTATTAGTAGTCATGTGAATTTGGTATTCGTTCGTGTTGGGTTTCGGGTTCCGGCAGACCCTTGAGGTTCGAACACTGGGGTGCACGCGGAGATCTCTCCCCTACCGATCTACGTCCAATCCTCTCGTGCGAACTAAGATGAAAATGATGAACAACACAAGAGACACGAGGTTTATACTAGTTCGGGCCACCGTTGTGGTGTAATACCCTACTCCAGTGTGTGGTGTGGTGGATTGCCTCAGGGGCTGATGATGAATAGTACAAGGGAAGAACAGCCTCGCGAGAGGTGTTCTTGAGCTGGTGCGATGAACTGCTAGGGTGAGTTCAGTCACCTCTCTCTCTCTGCTGGGGTTCTATCAGATTTCTAGATGTCTCCTTTGTGTATGTCCCTCTCTCTTTCTTCCTCCTGGGTGTCCCCCCTTCCTTTGTGGAGGCTAGCTCTATTTATAGAGGCCCTGGGCCTCTCCCTGAATAATTGAGCGGGAAGGGCGCCAACACTTGGCCATTTTGAAGGGCAACATCTAGTACAAGTTATCCTGACCAAAGGTGGTCTTCGGCTGCCAAAAGCACTGGTGATTACGCTGTCTTGGGCTCCACGGTGACCTCCGTCCTGCCGCTCTGCTAGTCTTGGTCTTGTTGCACCGGAATGGCAAACTTTGCCCGATGCCTTGGCCTGTGCTTGCCCCCTTTGCACCAAAGGGGAAACAAGGACACTACACAGGCCGACGCCCGCCTGGCGCACGCCTGGCCTTGATCACCATGGCTTGCATCATGGGATCCTCGTGAGGTACCCCTGCCTTGATCTCTCCACCTCCTCGCGAGCCTGCCTGATGAGGCTGCCTCTGAGGAAGCTTCCTGTCGTCTGCCCCACGAGGCTTGGCCCCTCGCGAGGGTCTTGAGCTTGCGTTGATGAAGATGGGCCGCACTGGGCCCCCACTTGAGCCACGCCGCAGGCCGCAGGCAGGCAAGTATGGGGACCCCCGTTCCCAGAACGCCGACAGTAGCCCCCAGCCCCAAGGCGCGCCCGGGCTTGGCCTGGCAGAGAAGCGAAGGGGCAAGCGCGAAGCGCCGCGGGCCCTAACAGCCTGCGGCCTTGGGCGCCGCATGGCGGTTGACAAGACGTGGGCGTATGCGCTTCCCATGACGCCTCGGCGACCGCACGACTTGACAAGTCCCTGCATGCAGAGAAACCGGTCATGATTACCTGTGATCATGGTGCTCGCTGGTTGGCCTCCTTCGGCTATAAGTACGGGGCTGGGCGAGCCCCGCCAGTTCACCCCTTTCCGTTACTCCTCTTCTTCTTCTTCCTCATCCTTGCTTCCTCTTGCACCAATGGCACCGATCCTCCGGTTTTTAGCTGAGGAGAAGGGAAAGGTCCCCAGAGAGGGTCCTGACCCCCTCCCGCCGAAGAAGCGGCCAATCCTCTGTCACCGGGACGTAGGCGCCTGGCAGGTGGTGTCGAGGCCGTGGTGCGAGCGGCCGCCGCCTGGGTTTCTGCTTCCCTTGTACGCCCGCGTCGTAGGCCCTAGGGGGAGGGCGCCGAGCAACACCGATAGCGTCGCCGTCGACGCCGGTGAGTCACGGTGGTGCGCGTCATTCCCCCGGAGTCCACACGGAGCGCTCCTCTCGTGAGCTTGTGCTCCACGCCGCCATGCCTCCAACTTCGTGGATCCGCCTTCCTCCCTCCTTCGCCTTCGAGATGCCGCCGAGCGGGGCCCTGGAGCTCTGGCTGCAGAACGCCGACTATGGCACCCCTGCAGCCGGACCGGAGGTCGCGGTCATCGCTCCGGGCAAGGTCTTCATGACCCGGGGCTGGGGTGAGATTGCCCGGGTCTGTCGCGCGGACGGCGCCTTGGTGATCCATCTTGAATACGACGGCGCCTCCTTGATGTTCTTCAAGGTCTTTGATGCAGAAGGACGCCGGCTGGAATGCTGCCCTAAGGGAAGCGGCAGTGGTGACGAACTGGCGAGGACCAGCCCCGCCCGTTGGTCCTCATGTAGCTCCTCAGGCAGCAGCGGAGGGATTGAGGGCTTCCGCGGCTCCCCAGAACTCCTCGGGACCCCGGAGACGAGCGATGACAGCTACGAGCCTCCGAGCTCGCGCCGCGCACTGAGTGGGGCAGCTGCATCGGGCTGCCGACGCCACTGATCTGGATGGGACTGGCGCCGGCACCGGGCAGCCCACTATTGATGATGGCATCGCTTGGGGAGGTGCTAGCAAGTAGCGTTCCTTAGGGTTAGCACATTTTGTTCCTTGCGAGGAATCAAATCAACACCCCGCGGGGGTATGTAAGGCGTCTGCCGTGCCTTCTGTAAATACTATATCCTTAATATAAATTGGCGTGAGGTGTCCGTTCTGTCCCAGCTAAGCTCCCCCTTTCTATCCTCACAAGGACTTGGCACTCTACGCTGACAGGTCCCAGTCCCCAAGCAAGCTTCAACCGTCGCTGGTATGCCAGGTCGCGATGTCGTGGTCAAGGCCAGGAGGTGAGCGGCCCGAGGTCCGGTAAGAGCCCCCGAGTCGCGATGCTCGGGAGGTCCCCTTTAGCGCTCAAGAAGTCCTTGCTGGGCGAGCAAGGAAGGTAGCGTCGCCATGACAAAGTTGCACTGGGCGGGGATTTAGCGCTGCGTTGGTCTAGCTCTTGCGAGGGCGCGACTTATCTTGTGCGTCTGATGTAGTTCCTCGGAGAGGTGCCCGGCCCGAGAGGCGGTGGCTGAGGTACTGCTGGGTGAGGCCCTCGCGAGCTTCTTCCCACTCCCCCGCACTTTCCTTAACGCTCTACGTCCTCAGGTCCCGGCCATCGAGTGAGCTCAGCCGCCGCGGGTATGACAGGTCGCGATGTCGTGGGTCAAGGCCAGGGGGTGAGGGCTGGAGAGCTAGTAAGAGCCCATGAGTCGCGATGCTCAGGCGCCCCCCTTTTAACGTGCAAGCGGTTCGTGCCGAAGAGTGGGAGAGAGAGCTCACGATGCCCCCAACGTTGCTCCTGGAGTAGGTCCTGCACACCAATCATGAGGAGAAACAAGGCCTGTCGTTACGGTCGCCGGCCAACCCATGGTCACTCCGAGGGAGCGGTCAGGGCACTGAGGGCCTGGTGAGGTGGCGACGTGCAGGGCTGCCGCGGCCAGAGCTCGACCACTCAGGTTTATCAACGCTGCAGGGACGGACCCGTGCGCACGCGCCATGCCAGAGCGAGTGGCTCTTCAGATAGGCGTCGATCGAGCAGGTGATTAGGTCAGGTATGTTAAGCACATAGGAAATCTAATTTCAAGCAAGCGCAGGTAAAAGCAACCGCCGCTGGGTCGGGCCCAAGCGGCGTGGGGATGATGCAGCCCGAGGGGTGCCCCCAACAAGGTAACTAAAGAGCATAACCAAAATTGATACATGCCACGGGGACGGGCCCACGCGGCCTGGGAATAGTGCAGCCCTGTGGGCGCTCCCAGCTGAAAGTAGAACTCTGAAAGATGTCACCTGGTGCTGTTGAAGATGAAGTGATGCTGAGGAAGTGAGCGATGCATGGTGAAGACGTCGGCCCTCATGAGCCCCCAGGCCCAGGGGCCTCGGGAGGCTCCAGTGGCGTGTGCAGGTCTTCGGGGACCATCGCCACCTCCGCCAGGACCGCGTGATGCGTGACCTCCTCAACCTTCAGAATGCTCCTCAACAGGCACTGATGTGCGGCGACCGCGCTCGGCAGGCTGAAGGGCATGCGAACGTAGCTGTGAGGTGGTCCCTCGTAGCGCCCTACGGCCGAAGGCCATAGGCGCTCCTGGGACGCAGCTCGGTTGAGCCCTGGTACATCGACGCAGGCGCGCAGTCCTCCATCCTCGTCTGGGTGTGGGGCCACGGCAGGTAAGCGGCGGCTGCCGCGCATGACTCTGGACTCTTGTAGCTCATGGGTGTTCCTTGCGATGAACTCCTAAGGGTTTGGTCTCCTTTGACTTGTACCTTCCTAAGGGAAGCGTGCTTGAAAGCACCCCTCCAAGTGGTGCCCGAGTGCCTCCCCCGCGACCTTGGCAAGGTCGATGGCTCTCCAAGAGAGAGCCCCCGAGCCCTGCCTGAGGAGGGCGCCGGGCGCGCCTTCCTATGCGTGAGAGGGCGGCGCTCCCTCATCGGGCGTGAATCCTGACGTGATACCTCCGGAGGTGCCTGCCTCCTTGTGGATCGGGCTAGGTGAGGTCTTCTTCTTCTTTAGGGTCGCCTCGGGAGGCCTCCCGCTCCCGTGATCCGGGTCTTCGACTATTGCGGCTTGGAACACATGCTCAAGCGAGCACACTGCGTCCCTTTCTTCACAAGGTACGGTGATGACTCCACCGCTTCCTGGCATCTTGAGGACATTGTAACCATGGTGAGTCACTGCCATAAACTTCGCTAGGGCTGGGTACCCAAGGATGGCGTTGTACGGCAGGCGGATGTGAGCGACGTCGAAGTCAATGAGCTCGGTGCGGTAGTTGTTGTGTTGCTCGAAGGTGACCGGAAGGTGAACCTGCCCAATTGGAACAGTGGAACCATCGGTGACTCCTGAGAAAGGCTTGGTCGGCTGAAGCTGGTCGCACGGCACTTGGAGATTGTCGAACGTCTCGACGGACAGGATGTTGAGTCCTGCCCCGCCATCGATGAGGGTCCTGGTGACCTGCACGTTGCTGATGACTGGGGAGCAAAGCATCGGGAGGACTCCGGCCGTTGACGCACACTTGAGCTGGTCTGCAGAACTGAATGTGATCGCGCACGAAGACCAACTGACAGGGCGCGAGGCCTCAACCTTGGGAAGGATTGCATTCACCTCGCGAGCAAACTGCTTAAAGATGCGCTGTGAGGCTGGGGCCTGGGCGCCACCCAAGATGCAAGCGATTGCACGCGGCTCTTGGAAGCCCCCAGCCCCATCGTCTTGGTGTTGGTCTTCGTTCCTCCTTGGTGGAGGCGGTAGAGGAGGGAGGCCCGTGTTGCCGTGCCGGTGGCCCTCACGAGGCTGGTCCCTCTAGCCTCCCTCGCGAGGCTGGTCCTGCTAGCGGTCCTCGCGAGGGCAGTCACGCCATCCCTGGCGAAGGCCGCGGTCTTCCCATCGTCCACCACCTCTTCCTCCTCCTCGGCCATAGCCCCTGTCATTGCGCTCTGGGCGTCGGCCGATTCGCCCATCTCGCACGGCTCTGAGCTCTTGACACTCGTTGGTGTTGTGGGTGTGGAGGGCGTGGTACACGCAGTACCGTTCGCCCTTGGATGACTCGGGCTGGTCCCTGCCTCGCTTGGTGTCTGGTTCCGCTACTAGAACGGCAGCCCCCTTGCGCTTCACGTCTTTGGCCTTGGGCTTCTTTTCTTCCGGGTCGGCTGTCGGGAGCTCGAGGAGGGAGAGACGCCCTTCCTCAGCCCTGGTGCACTTGGTCGCCAAGTTGAACAGCTCCAGGGATGTGCACACGTCTTCATGGATTCCTAGCTCTTCCTTCATCTTCACGTCGCGCACGCTGTCGGAGAAGGCTGAGATGATAGCTTCTTCAGTTACCTTGGGGATCTTGAGGCGAGCGTAGTTGAAGCGCTGGATGTACTTCTGCAGGGTTTCTCCTGGCTGTTGCTTGACGCGACGCAGGTCGCTCACGGCCGGGGGCCGGTCGCGTGTGCCCTGGAAGTTGGCGATGAAGCGGGTGCGCATCTCGCTCCAGGAGGAGATCGTGCCGGCAGCCAGGTTCAGGAGCCAGGTGCGGGCACCGTCCTTGAGCGCCATGGGGAACCAATTCGCCATGACCTTTTCGTCTCCATTGGCGGCTACGATGGCCAGCTCGTAGAGCTGCAGGAACTCCGCGGGGTCCGCTGTGCCATCGTAGCGGGGAGGGAGGTCAGGCTTGAACTTGCCTGGCCATGTGATGCCGCGCAGCTCGGGGGTGAAGGCGAGGCAGCCCACCGTGGCCACTGGCGCCCTTTGCTGGTGCTGGACTTGTTCTTGTGGGTCACCATGCGCCGCCACTGGGAGCAGCACGGGGTCTGGTCGTGGAGGCGCTGGGGCGCGATCTCGGCGTGCCGGCGCTGGGAGCGCGCGAGCACCTTCCCGGGGACATGGGATCTCTTGGCATCTCCCTTCTTGCTGTGCAGGCACCGGACGTGGTGTTCTTTTTGTGAAGAAGAAGGATGGAACGGACCGACTTTGTGTTGATTACCATCCAGTGAACAAGAAGACAATCAAGAACAAATACCCACTTCCCAACATCAATGAGCTGTTCGAACAACTCAAAGGTGCCCAAGTATTCTCCAAGCTTGATCTCCGTATGGGTTATCACCAGATTCGCATTCGTGAAGAAGATATTCCCAAGACAGCATTCAGAACAAGCTTTGGTTCATATGAATACACTGTCATGTCTTTTGGCCTCGCCAACGCTCCTCCGACGTTCTCTCGCATGATGAACTTCATCTTCAACGCCTACATCAATGACTTCGTTTTGGTCTATCTCGACGACATTCTGGTTTTCTCGAAGAACAAGGAAGATCATGCCAAGCATTTGTGTTTGGTTCTTGATAAGCTCAGAGAACATCAGTTCTACGCCAAGTTCTCCAAGTGTGAATTTTGGCTTGATGAGGTTCTTTATCTTGGTCATATCATCTCTGCCAAGGGCATTTCCGTGAACCCTGAGAAGGTGTCTGCAATTGTGAATTGGGAACCTCCTCGGAACGTGAAGCAACTCCGCAGTTTTCTCAGTCTCGCAAGCTATTGCCGAAGAGTCGTTGAAAACTTTTCTAAGATCGCGAAGCCTCTCTCTAATCTTCTCCATAAGCACGTCAAGTACGTTTGGTCTCCGGAGTGTGATATTGCTTTCAACACTTTGAAAGAGAAGTTGATCACTGCTCCAGTTCTGACTCCGCCTGATGAATCCAAGCCATACGAGGTCTTTTGTGATGCCTCTCTCCAAGGTCTTGGCGCAGTTTTGATGCAAGAGAAGAAAGTTGTTGCTTATACATCTCGCCAGTTGAAGCCTAATGAGAAGAACTACCCCACTCATGATCTCGAGTTGGCGGCAGTTGTGCATGCTCTTTTGACTTGGAGACATCTTCTACTGGGAAGAAAAGTGGACATTTTCACTGATCACAAGAGTCTCAAGTACATCTTCACTCAGCCTAATCTCAACCTCAGGCAAACTCGATGGGTCGAAATGATTCAAGAGTATAATCCGAGTATTGAGTGTACTCCAGGCAAGGCCAATGTGATTGCTGACGCTTTGAGCAGAAAGGCCTACTGCAACAGTCTGATTCTCAAGCCTTATCAACCCGAGTTTTGTGAAGCTTTCCACAAACTTAATCTGCAAGTTGTTCCTCAAGGTTTCCTTGCCAACCTTCAAGTCTCACCTACCTTAGAAGACCAGATTCGCCAAGCCCAGCTTCTTGATGCTATGGTGAAAAAGGTGAAGATTGGGATTGCCAAGAGTCAGTCCAAGTACAAGTGCTACCGCCTTGATGACAAGGACACTCTCTTCTTCGAGGATCGTATTGTTGTGCCCAAAGGTGAACTTCGTAAAGTGATCATGAATGAGGCTCACAATTCTCTCCTCTCCATCCACCCTGGGAGCACGAAGATGTATCAGGACCTTAAGCAAGCTTATTGGTGGACTCGAATGAAGCGCGAGATCGCTCAATTCGTGAATGAATGTGATGTCTGCAGAGGAGTGAAGGCAGAACACCAAAGGCCAGCAGGTTTCCTCCAACCTCTTGCCATTCCAGAATGGAAGTTTGACCACATTGAAATGGACTTCGTGACTGGGTTTCCAAAGTCCAAGCGTGGCAATGATGCTATATTCGTTGTCATCGACAAGCTCACCAAAGTGGCTCACTTTCTGCCTATCAAAGAGTCGATCACTGCAGCTCAATTGGCGGAACTCTATACCTCTCGAATTGTCTCTCTGCGCGGTATTCCTCAAGTGATATCTTCAGACCGTGGCAGCATCTTTACCTCCAAGTTTTGGGATTCTTTCCAGAAGGCCATGGGCACTAACATTCGCTTCAGCACTGCTTTCCATCCTCAAACAAGCGGTCAAGTCGAGCGTGTCAACCAGATTCTTGAAGATATGCTCAGGGCTTGTGTGATCTCCTTCGGCATGAAGTGGGAGGATTGTCTTCCTTATGCTGAATTCTCCTACAACAATAGTTTTCAAGCAAGTTCGGGCAAGGCCCCATTTGAAATTCTGTATGGCAGGAAGTGCCGTACCCCTCTCAACTGGTCTGAACCCGGTGAACGATTGCTTTTGGGTAATGACTTAATCACAGAGGCAGAAGAAATGTGCAAAGTTATTCGAGATAACCTCAAAGCAGCCCAATCCCGCCAAAAGAGCTACTATGATAGTAAGCACCGTGATTTGGCTTTCGAGATCGGAGATCATGTTTACCTCCACGTCTCTCCTATGAAAGGTACTCGTCGCTTCGGTATCAAAGGGAAGCTTGCCCCTAGATACGTGGGACCTTTCAAGATTGTTAGCAAGAGAGGCGACCTCGCCTATCAACTCGAGCTTCCTTCAAACTTTGCAAATGTTCATGACGTGTTCCATGTCTCTCGGCTTCAAAAGTGCTTCAAGACTCCTGACCGCACAGTCAACTTCGAGGACATTGAGCTCCAAGAAGATCTCTCTTATCGTGAGCACCCAGTTGCTATTCTTGAAGAGACTGAACGCAAGACTCGTAACAAGTCAATCAAATTTCTCAAAGTCAAGTGGTCACACCATTCCGATCGTGAAGCCACCTGGGAACACGAGGATCACCTCCGTTTTGAGTACCCGGAGTTCTTTCAGTCCTAGATCTCGGGACGAGATCTTTTCGTAGTGGTGGAGTGTTGTAACACCCCGGATGTAACTTTCCCAATTTGTACTCCAACTCTGGCCGTTTCCGGCGTTAAGTTATATTTATTTCTCGGGTTTGGGTCTTTGTCTCCGTGTGTTGTTTTCTTTGTCATGCATCTCATATCATCTCATCATGTGCATTGCATTCGCATACATGTTCATCTCATGCATTCGAGCATTTTCCCCGTTGTCCGTTTTGCATTCCGGCGCTTCGTTCTCCTCCGGTGGTCATTTCTAGCTTTCTTTCGTGTGTGGGGATTAAACATTTCCGGATTGGACCGAGACTTGCCAAGCGGCCTTGGTTTTCTACCGGTAGACCGCCTGTCAAGTTTCGTATCATTTGGACTTCGTTTGATACTCCAACGGTTAACCGAGGGACCGAAAAGGCCTCGTGTGTGTTGCAGCCCAACACCCCTCCAATTTTGGCCCAAACCCACCTAACTCTGCTCCATGTCCTAGAGCGTTCGATCACGATCGCGTGGCCAAAAACCGCACCTCATTTGGACTCTCCTAGCTCCACTTATGCCTATAAATAGACCCCTCCATTTTCGGATCTCTCCCTCTCCCTGAAACCCTAGATCCATTTCCCACGCCGCCGCCGGACAAAAAATGTCGGGCCGGACGTGTCCGACCCGACCTCCGCCGCCACGTGGCGCTCCCCCATTCGCCGCCGCCCTCTCTCTCCTCTCGTCGCCGCCGAAGCCCGCCGGCCCGCGGGAGGCCCTCTCCGGCCC